>NC_035443.2:85649296-85845074 GCF_002127325.2 Helianthus annuus | reverse complement strand
ATAAACACTTTATACTACTTATTGCAAAATTTATCCTACACAAATCGAAATTTATCATGCATATATCCTACACATATCTAAACTTATCATACATATATCCAACAATTATAAAAATTTATCCTACACTTTACTCTACACATATAATATATCCAACAATTATAAAAATTTATTCTCATTCACCATAAATTAGGTTGTCTTGAAAATGTATATCTCATAAAAGAGTAACAAATTTAATTAGTTAGCAAATTTTGAGGAATACAATAAATTAATAAAATTTATAAATTTACCTATATTCCCTTACAATAAAATTAATTACACAAATTAAATGGGGCATTTCTATTGATTTAAAACGTATTCTTTCTATTCTTAAAAAAAAATATTCTCATTCAAATCCTTCAATATATATATATATATATATATATATATATATATTATATATATATATATATATGGATAATGCTAGATAAAAAACCCTAAAATTCTTAGAAAACTCTGGAAACCCAAATGGGAAGCCATTTTTACCCAACCTCCCGACATTTTTTTTTTTTGAAAAAAATTACACATGTAATATACATGTTTTAGAGTGTTTTGGGCCAAAAAACAAAAAAGCGCCGAAGGGATTTTTTTAAAAAAAATAAACAAATTTCAGCTCCTAACACGTGTTAAGCAAAAAATCCATAATTTCGCTGAAAATTGCTGAAACTTGTTTTTTTTTTAAAAATATCCCTTCGGCGCTTTTTGATTTTTTTGGCCCAAAAGTCTTAAAAACATGTATATTACATGTGTTATTTTTTTCAAAAAAAAAAAAATGCGGGAGCTTGGGTTTTCTCGGGTTTTTTATATATATAGGGTTTTCTATCTAGCCCTACCCTATATATAATATATATATTATATATAATATATATATATATATATATATATATATTATATATATATATTATATATATATATATATATATATATATATATATATAATATATATATATATATATATATATATGATAAGATTAGTTTCAAGAGTGAACAACTTCTTAAGAGTGAACTAAGTGAACAAATCTTGACCCTTGATCATTTTTTAGATTAAAAGGGTAAGATTGACATTAGCCAAGTGTGTTTAATTAAAATCCCTTAATTTTCTCCTCTCTTAACTCTCTCTCTCTCTCTCTCATTTTTAATTATTTCTCCATCATTTCTTTATCCATAGATTTTGTTTTAATTTCAACTTAATATTTTTTTTATTATCCATATATATAGATATCATAATATATTGTTTTTCACTTTTTATTAATTTTCAATTAAATATTGGAAAAATTTTCACCTGACGATTTGAAATTGTAATTATTTTGGGCTTACTCTTTTTTTAATATGTGATAAAGTTTACTTTATTTTTTGCTACATGTGATCTGTTTCGTTTCATTAATTTCATAATTTTTATATGAATCTACTCGTGTATATGCATAATATAGTATATGTTGTTAATTATACACATATGTAACCATTTCTGAATATATACACAGATGTATATAAGATTGTACACATCTGTATATACTAACAGTTTGTTATCATGTATAACTGATAATTAGCCGAGACTTGTACACAAGTGTAAATAAATCAACATCTGTGTATCTTGTATAAACTAATTCTAGCGAGACCTGTACACATGTGTATACACTAACAGCTGTGTATCTTGTATATACGGAAACTAGCGAGATTTTAGGGGTTTTTGATTATATTGTTTAATAAATGCAATTTACAAAAGACACAAATTACCCTTCTGACAGTAGAGGATCCTGTACAAAGTTCAACTTTTGTGAGAAGTGTGAGAAATAATTTGGGAATGACAAGTGTCCTTTATCTTAATTAATTCAAAAGGGTGTATTATTAATTTTCCATTCTTATCAATTAATTGATTTCCAAGATAACTGAAAAAAAAACTGACGATGAGATTTTTTAGGGATTGATTCGGAATTTTGTATTTTTTTTGCAAGATCCAATAAGATTTTCAATCTACGCATCAGTTGTTAACTTCTGCGATTCTGGTGTTAGTATGCTTTGATTTGTGTTTATGTAGTGTTTTATACATTGAATTGTTTAGGGTAAGTTGTTGTTTTTAGTGTTTTATCATGAACAGAGTTATTTTTTTTTGATATTTAGATGTATAGTGTTTTATCCCCAATCAATAGTGTTATATTCTTTACAGACATCTTAATTTTCTGGTTCATAGTGTTTTTATCCTCAATCAATAGTGTTATATTCTGTACAAACATCTTGATTTTCTGGTTCATAGTGTTTTATCCCCAATCAATAGTGTTATATTCTGTACAGACATCTTAATTTTCTGGTTCATAGTGTTTATCCCCAATCAATAGTGTTATATTCTGTACAGACATCTTGATTTTCTGGTTCATAGTGTTTTATCCCCAATCAATAGTGTTATATTTCTGTACAGACATCTTGATTTTCTGATTCATAGTGTTTTATCCCCAATCAATAGTGTTATATTCTGTACAGACATCTTGATTTTCTGGTTCATAGTGTTATATCTTCATATATTGTTTTATCAAGGGTTAATAGTCAAGGAAATCGGATAATCAACTTTTGAAGGAAAGTTGCTGGTTTTTAGGAGAATGATGGGGGCTTTGGTTGTGTAGGATACGGTTACCATATTTGAAACATTTGAAAAGACACTATTGCCTTCAATTTTACATAAGGTCCTTCTAATTAAAACACAATTTACATTTTGATACCCTATTGATCTCAACCATTAGATCAAATATCCAATGGTTTAAAACACTTCTTACCCTTCTCACATTTTAAACACTTTTTACCATATCCCTACCCCCCTTCTGACAATTAATTTAATAGGAAGTTACAACATTATAATTACAATCTTGCCATTGTTTAAAAATCTCTAGATGATTTAATCCAATGGCCCAGATTAGTTCACACAGTTCACTCTCAACCTGGTGTTCACTCTAAAACCCTACCCTATATATATATATATATATATATATATATATATATATAAGAATTTAGGTTTCAGATCATTAATCTAAACGTCAAACGTCAAACCTTCATACATAAAGGTCGCTAACCCTCATGGCATATTTCATTTCTTCTCATCTTCTTCATCCATGGGTTTTTTATGGAAGAAGAAGAAGAAGAATACCAAATATAAGCCTTTTTTTCTCTTTGGCAATAAAAGTCTTGTTCTTGTAGGAGGTAGGAAGAAGAAGACTTACCAAGAAGAAGCTTGCCTTCTGTGTGACAATCTTCTTCCTACACAACCACCATATTCCGTAAAACATTCTCTGCCTCGGAAGGAGAAAGCTCTCCCATAATACAATAAACGAGAAACCTAACAAACTCAGCTCCAATCTACACAAACAATGAAATAGAAACCCATTCCCAGACCTGGCAAATGAACACAACAAATGTCTTGTTATTGAAATTCCACATTCAATTCCGTCATCGCTTATCACACTTATTCCACAATCCATGTGGAGTGACACTTAACTCATCGAGGAAGCTGGTATGTTTAACTGAAAGGGGAAGTAATGGAGTTGAAATAACCTCATTGTAATGAGTATTTTATGATAACCCAACCATATACATTTGACTAGAGCATGCCTCGAGGAAACCCTCCACTTGTCTTGGTGCCACTTACAACTATAAATATCTCATTATTTAAAAATATCACCAACATTTACACTGGTTTATAGAAAATTTTCTTTTTATTATAATTACTTTTCTAAACTGGTCTCCTACACCGCTTTATTTACAATATTATTTACATCAATTTAAACTAATTTCTCTTTTTATTTAAGTTTAGAGTTTTTTTTATATATTAGTATGTCGGTGTTTTATAATAACTAGTATAAAATAGTTTTATCTTTCTTTTCAATCTCATTTCACTACAACTTACATTTATTCCTGATAATTCACAGTGCAAACTCACATTTACTCATGAAGATAATAACGGCTAACACCGAGATCTTCATATCTTGTTGGAAACACAAAGATCTTCATTTAATATTGCATAAAACAAGATCTTCAGTTAATGTTTGGCAATCATTACAGCTAACATCATTTACTAGTGAACCATCCGATCGAGCAAACCGATCTTCATGCAAGTGAACTAGAAATTAAATAAAAAACAAGCTAGTCACATATAAAAAAGAAAACGAGAGATCTAAACATACGATATGTGTGTATGTATGTATGTACGTACGTACGTACGTATGGATGGATGGATGGATGCATGGATGCATTGATGTATGTATGCAAGCATGCATGCATGCATGCATGCATGTATGCATGTATGTATGCATGCATGCATGCATGCATGTATGTATGTATGTATGTATGTATGTATGTATGTATGTTTGTATGTATGTATGTATGTATGTATGTATGTATGTATGTATGTATGTATGTATGTATGTATGTATGTATGTATGTATGTATGTATGTATGTATGTATGTATGTATGTATGTATGTATGTATGTATGTATGTATGTATGTATGTATGTATGTATGTATGTATGTATGTATGTATGTATGTATGTATGTATGTATGTATGTATGTATGTATGTATGTATGTATGTATGTATGTATGTATGTATGTATGTATGTATGTATGTATGTATGTATGTATGTATGTATGTATGTATGTATGTATGTATGTATGTATGTATGTATGTATGTATGTATGTATGTATGTATGTATGTATGTATGTATGTATGTATGTATGTATGTATGTATGTATGTATGTATGTATGTATGTATGTATGTATGTATGTATGTATGTATGTATGTATGTATGTATGTATGTATGTATGTATGTATGTATGTATGTATGTATGTATGTATGTATGCTGTATGTGTGTATGTATGTATGTGTTTCTATGCATATGTGTATATATGTGTGTATGTGTGTATGTTATATGTGTCTATATGTGTATGTGTATGTATACGTATATGTATGTATGTGTGTATGTTGTATGTGTGTGTTTTAGTGTATGTGTATGTATGTATGTGTATTTGTATGTTTTTGTGTGTGTTGTATTTGTATGTGTTTATGCTTGTATGTGTTTATGTCTATGTTTTATTCCTATATGTGTGTGTATGTGTTTGTGTATATTTGTATGTTGTATTTTATGTGTATATATATGTGTGTATTTGTATATGTGTGTGTGTTGTATTTGTATTTGTATGTGTATGTGTCAATCATGTACGTGTATGTGTATAAGTGTATGTTGTATTTGTATGTGTATATGTATGTGTCAATCTATATGTTGTATGTGTATATGTTGTCACACCTCAACCGATGGCGCTCGAGACTTCATAACACTATTTGCGACAATACTTAATCAAAACCGATTTCATTTCAATGATAATAACTGTCAAGTACAACTTTTGAAATCAAAATACAACAATTGTTTCGATATACAACAATAAATACAAGAAGCAAATACAACAACATAATTTAGCATTCTAAGTGTGTATCTAGCCAACCCTACTAGATTTCATCATCATCAACGTCATCAATTTCCTGCAACATGTTTAAAGTATAGTTCAATACAAAATGTATTGGCGAGTATGCAAGTTTAAATAATAGGATATGTATAAAAATGAGTTTAAACAATCAACATGGAACAATAGTTATCTGAAATTAACATAAGTGTTTTGGTCAAAAATCACACAAGGATAACGTAACCAAATCTGATTTTTGTGAGGTTAGATGCTTGGTTAAATGAACAAATGTATGAACGAATAGAAAATGAAATCAACGATGAACACCGAGATTTATACGAGGAAAAAGCCCTTGATCTTTATGAGATCTCCGACATAAAAAACCTCGGGTGATGGAAACTACTGATCACCAACTATATTGCAAAAACAATAATGATCCTTGTACAACTTCGGAAGAAAACAAGCTCAATACAATGGATTACTAGTGTAAGTGTGTGTATTTCGCTAAGTGTTTGCAGAGAATTCTGTGTTTGTGGTGTTATATTCGAATTATCTCTAAAAATGAGCAGTTTTCCCCTTTAAAGATAGAAAAAATCAAGTAACTAACTTTCCTAAAAAGGTGGAGGTCACCCATGTTCTCCAAAACAGTTATTTTTCCATCAAGCACGTGCCTATGAAGCATATTCCACGAGATTCCAGCAAAGACTAAACCCACGTCGTCCATTACCTGTGTATAAACATTAAAAACGTGACAATTGTTAGAAATTATAAGTTCAATTAAGGATCCTGGATCCTCAGACTCTGGATCCTCAGACTCCCTACATAATCCGTTAAGGATCCGTGATCCATGCCCAGTCTCAGGATAGATGATCCTTAGCATTAAATTCATGCCCTAACAATTGCCCCCAATATGGCAGTTGTGATAAAGATTCACAGCTGTCATATTTCCGTTAGAAGCGGACTAGCCGTTGCTGCTGGTATCTAGTCGTTACACTGCCTATCATCACTGATAAGACCTGCTATAATGATCATTGCAAAATATATTGAGTTAGAGATAACTCCTCAAGTGCCTTTACAGATAAGAAGATCCTTCTGTTTGTGGAGAATGAATCCTTCTACACCGTTCGCTATTAACCTTCCTGCACTTTAATTTCTGCATAGACACTTTAACTGTTAGATAGCCCTGTCCGGCCTGGATGGATGGTCCACGGTTTTCCTGGTGAAATCCAGGCCAGATGATTTTGATACATAATGAATGGGTAATAACATTAAACCTTTTTAGCTACATTTGTTGTTGTTTCTTCCCTCTTTATTTTTCATGAATGCTTTCTATTTTCAAAGATATCATCGCCAAACAACTGGAAAGTTATTGGAAATCCGATGATAATGTTAAACTTTTAACAGAAAACTTGAAGTGTTCTTACAAATGTGGATCAATGATCCTTATTGCAACTTAGAAAAAGTTAGAATATAACATACCAGAGAATCCAAGTTAGGATTCTATATCCTTGTAAATTATTACTGAATAAACAAACTGTGAAAAGTAAAGTTTCAAGGATCCAGAATCCTTATTGTCAGAACTTGTATAACTCTAGAGCTCCAAGATCCTGTAAGAAAAATAAACTTGGGACGAAGCCAAATAATTGGGAATGAACCAATAATAACTGGGGACAAGCCCAAATAAACTGGGGACAAGCCCAACAAACTAGGGACAAGCCCAAAAAACTAGGGACAAGCCCAAATAACTGGGGACAAGGCCAAATAAACTTGTGTAAACTGGAGTATGGCCCATACTGGCGACTATCCAAACATGGGCGACATGAAAATGCCGAAACCTTAGCTAACGTGAAAACGTTAGAAACCTTATGAACGGATGTATGGTACGTCTACCATTATACGTAGGATCCTGAATACAACCAGTACAATGAAATTGTCAGCCCCTAAAGCGGGTACTGGTCGCATTGCCTTGAACTTGGGACATGCCTTGTTTAAATCAGTGAAATCGACACATACCCTCCACTTTCCATTTTTCTTTTGAACAACAACCACATTGGCTAACCACCTTGGATACTTAACCTCTCTTATCATACCTCCTCTGAGCAGTTTATCTACCTCCTCCTGGATAATGGCATTTCTCTCAGGTGCGAATTTCCTCCTCTTTTGATGTATGGGTTTAAATGACCTGTCAATGCCAAGTTTATGAGTAATTATATCTTTAGGGATACCTGTCATGTCTTCATGCCTCCAGGCGAAGGTAGTTTTTCTCTTCCTTAGGAAGGATACTAGATCCTGTTCAATGTTATCGAGGATCCCTGATCCTATGAAGATCTTGGATTCAGGATCCTGATGATCCATAAGGATATCTTTCACATCCTGTTCTCTTGCCTCCAGGACATCTCTTAGAGGGTGCTTTAATTGCTATTGCTCCCTAGGTCTTGAGGCTGGTTTCGTTGATGATGTGCAGCAATTCTTGGCTTCTTGTTGATCACTTTCAATCTTCACCACACCCCATGGACTAGGAAGCTTTACACATTGATGATATGTAGATGGGACTGCCTTCATGTCATGTATCCATGGCCTGCCAAGGATAACATTACAACAAGATAAGCAATCTATAACACAAAATTTCTGATAAGAATGAAGTCCTTCTATGTAGATGGGAAGTTTAATGTCCCCCAATGTGTTCTTGGTTTCTCCACTGAATCCCACAAGAACTGAGGATCTTGGGACAATATCCGATTCAGGAATGTTCATCTTCTTGAGAACATCAAGTTGAATAATGTTTACTGAGCTTCCTCCATCTATCAAGATCCTACGAACAAAATGGTTAGATATAAACAAGGTGATAACAAGACCATCATGATGAGGATCCTGAACATCAACACGATCATCCTCATCAAAAGTTATAACTTTCTCCTGTGTGACAGTAGAGGTTCGGATGGGTCTATCCCCATTATCCATCTTGGTTTCCTTGGTGTTAGGGGAGGATTTTCTAACAATTAGTGATCCTTACATGTTATCCTAATAGTGATCCTTACTTCTGTGACAGATAGTGATCCTTAGAAGACCTTCAGGATCAGGATCATGGATCACCTTAAGGATCCTCATACTAACGGTTGTTTTTTTTATGTTTCGTATTGTTTTGCAGGAGTAATAGGCTTGACTTGGTCTTGGCAACGTTACTAAGGAATATTCCACGGGTATTTCACACACGTTTGAATGGAAATGGACGTTGTGGAGAACGTGGGAGCATGGCACAAAAGTCGGATAGTTAGTTAGCTTAGTTAGCTTTTATTTTTAAAGGGGTGACGAGCTATTTTTAGAACACTTAGCCACTTTCAGCTACACACATTCTCGTACAACAGCATTCTTGAAGCTTTCAGCAAACACTTAATAGTTTTCACACACTTTTACACACTTAACTATAGTGATCCTTGTACCTAGCTCGTCACTATCCGAAGTTGTAAACATTTATTGATTTATTTAAGCTTGGTGATCGGTAGTTTCCATCACCCAAGGTTTTTTATGCCGGAGATCATTCATTGATCAAGGGCTTTTTCCTCGTATAAATCATTGTGTTGTTTGTGCAATTTACATCGAAGTGATCCTTATTATTGTTCTTCATTTCAAGCATCATTCCCCGTAACAAAGAGTTTGGTTGCATTATCCTCACTAGATTTTTGACCAAAACAGTTTGGCGCCCACCGTGGGGCAATTGGTGCTTCATTCCTAAGAAGTTTTTCTGTTGGTGATCATTCCGGTTCATTGCATACAAGTACATGGCTTCATCATTGAAGAATACCTCTACTGCAATGTCTGCGGTCAGTTCGTCTCAGGGTATTCCACCTTTGCCTCCACCACCTGCTGGATCTCAGAAAAATGCTGAGAAGAAACCAACTCCCATTTTCTCTAAACCTCCAACTTCTTCTGCTTCTTACACTCCCACTACTAGTGACATGTTTACTTTGATTTTGCAGATGAAGGATCATATACAGCAACAGGATAAGACCAATGAAAAGATTCTCAAAGAAATCGGAGATCTCAAGAAACAAAAGAAAGCGGCAGAGGATCATTCCCCACTGGTGCCCAGATCTTTGAATTTTGATACTCCGGTGATTACTTCTCAGCCATCAGTGGTTCCAGATGTTCAATATGTGGGTGGACCAAAAGGAGTGCACTACGGATCAACAATAGTGACTCAGGCATCAGGTTCATATTTCCAGCCAACAGGATCCTATCCTCAGCATATGGAATCCTTCATGAATTCAGGAGGATACTCAGGAGCGCAGCAGAATCAAGGATCTTCCTTTGTTCCGGGATCATCCCAGGTTCAAGGATCCTCCTTTGTTCCAGGATCATCCCAGGTTCAAGGATCCTCCTTTGTTCCAGGATCATCCCAGGTTCAAGGATCCTCCTTTGTTCCAGGATTATCCCAGGTTCAAGTATCCTCCTTTGTTCCAGGATCATCCCAGGTTCAAGGATCCTCCTTTGTTCCAGGATCATCCCAGTTTCAGGGATCCTTCCAGATGCCAGGATCCTTGAGGAGTTTGCAAACAGGAAGTTCAGATGTCCATCAGGGAGATTTTATTCCGATGCAGACCATTGCTTCTACTGGCCCTTCGGTCATTCCAGAGTCTCAACAATATGGGTTCACATTTGGTGTTCCTAATTTGAACCCGACGGGAGGTAACACTCTTAATAATTCTCTTACAACTAACCATGGATTCATGTAGGATACAGGTATCAACCATGCCATGGCCAGAGAATTGCAAAAGTTAAAGGATATGATATCAAGTGTTCTAGGAGTGGTTAAACCTATTCCAGAGATTGCAGATGGAAGTCATAAGATATCTCGTTTTGCACCAAAATTTGTGATGCTGAGATACCCAAGAGGTTCCATGTGCCAACCATGAAGCTGTATGATGGTTCGACGGATCCTGAAGAGCACATAGCACAATACAGGGAGAGGATGGAGATCAATCCAATCCCGGAGAGGTTAAAGGAAGCATGCCTATGCAAGGGATTTGGATCCACTCTTACTGGATCAGCTCTCAAATGGCTGCTAAGTCTTCCCCCTTACTCTATTACCTCATTTGCTAATCTAGTTAACTTATTCAATAATCAGATTTCTTGTAGTAGAAAATTTGAACGATTAACTAGTGATCTATATAGGATAACCCAGGGTCATAATGAATCATTAAGGGATTACATTACCAAATTTAGTAAAGAATCCTTAGACATTCCCAACTTGGATATAGCCACGGCTGTTGAAGCCTTTAAAATGGGATTAGTTAGGGATTCATTGTTCTATGATGATCTTGTTATGACACCATGCAGGAACTTAGATGAAGTAAGAACCCGGGCACTCAGGTTCTTCCGGCTAGAGGATGACAAGAGAATCCAGGAGAGGCTAGCAGGATCCTCAAAGCAAGAGAAGCAAGGATCCTCGTTCAAGAACAATAAGTTCAGATCCTTCAATAAATCTGATAACCAGAATGTGCATGCTGTTGAACAAGAAGAAGATGATGAGGATTATCCTCCAATTTCTGAATATTGTTTTTCTGTTGATAACAATGAACTAATCCTTGCGATGCAGAATTTAGGTGATAAGGCTAGATGGCCCAAGAAAAGTGACAGACCAGCTGCAACCAAAGATAAATCAAAATGATGTGCATACCATGAAGATTTTGGGCATCTCACAGAAGAATGCATTGCATTGAGAAAGGAAATTGGATATTTGTTGAGCAAGGGGTATCTAAAAGAGTTATTGGGGAGAAAGAAGTCAAGGACTCAGGATCCTGAGAGGATCCCAGAGAAAGCTCCAGCCCCTCCAGCGGATGCACAAGTTATAAACTTTATTTCTGGAGGATCAGACATTTGTGGAACATCCTTCTCGGCAGCTAAAAGGCATGCAAAGGAAACTAAAATGGATAATGGAGAAAGACCTGTTCGAACATCAAGTGTTTCTGAAGGAAAAGTCATAACCTTTGATGAGGATGATCGTGTTGATATCCAGGATCCTCATCACGATGGTTTAGTTATTACTCTTTTCATTTCTAACCATTTTGTCCGTAGGATCCTTATTGACGGAGGAAGCTCAGTGAACATTATCCAGCTTGATGTTCTAAAGAAAATGGGTATCCCTGAATCGGATATCATACCAAGATCCTCCATGCTCGTGAGATTTAGTGGCGAAACTGTTAGGGCTGGATTTCTATAGATGATCCTTATACGTGATCCTAACCAGTGATCCTTGTTTCTTTGGCAGACAGTGATCCTCAGCAGGACTTCAGGATCAGGATCATGGGACATTATAGTGATCCTCATACTAACGGCCACTTCGACTTAATACAATATTGTTTTGCAGGAACATCTAGCAGGATACGCTCTAGGCGTCATGATCCAGGGACGCGTCTTCACAATTATGGCAAGAGCTAAATCAGAGATAGACGTTGCACAGGATATGGAAACATGGCTTGATTTATGGGCGGCTATTTAGGCTAGATTGTATCTCATTTCTAAAGGGGTAATGAGCTGAATATTAGTTTAGCTACCTAAAATAGGTCACCTACACATGTATAAATATCACTTCTCCATCATTTGGAAGGGACACACGACATACAACGCAACTCTCACACACTTAGACACCAAAAGCAATAGTGATCCTTGTACTCAGCTCATTTTCATCCAAAGTTGTAATCATATTTTTGTTATATTGAAGTTGGTGATCGGTAGTTGCCATCACCCGAGGTTTTTTATGCCGGAGATCATTCACTGATCAAGGGCTTTTTCCTCGTATAAATCATTGTGTCTTTGCATCTTTATCACAGAAGTGATCCTTTACTTTCATAATCAACCAAGCATCATACCCCGTTTTCATAAAGTTTGGTTACAATATCCTTGTGTGATTTTTGACCAAAACAGTTTGGCGCCCACCGTGGGGCAATTGGTGCTTCATTCATAAGAAAATCTTTTGTTCGAAATCATTTCAAAAGAGTTACATGGCTTCATCATTGAAGAACACGTCCACGGCGATGTCTGCAGTCACCTCATCACAGATCACCTTGCCTCCTCCACCGGCAGGATCTCAGAAAAATACTGAGAAGAGATCAACTCCCACTTTCTCTAAACCTCTATCTTCTTCTGCTATGAATTCTTCTATTCCCAGTACTAGTGATGTATTTGCTTTAATTTTGCAGATGAAGGATCGTATGCAGCGGCAAGATGAAACTAACGAAAGGATCCTCAGGGAAATTGGAGATCTCAAAAGACAAAAGAAAGCGGCAGAGGATCATTCTCCACTGATGCCCAAATCCTTGAGCTTTGATACTCCAATGATCACTTCCCAGCCATCAGGGATCCCGGACGTGCAAATCATAGGGGAGTCAAGAGGATCACATCTCAACTCGGCAGCAATGACTCAGACATCAGGCTCACATTTTCAGCCTGTAGGATCCTATCCTCAGTACATGGGATCCTTCATGAATTCGGGAGCCTATCCGGGGACACAGCAGTTTCAAGGATCCTACTTTATCCCAGGATCATTCCAGGGCCAAGGATCCTCCTTTGTTCCAGGATCATCCCAGATACCAGGATCCTTCCAGATACCAGGATCCCTAAAAAGTTTGCAAACAGGAAGTCTAGATGTCCATCAAGGGGACTTCATTCCAATGCAGGCCATCGCTTCCACTGGTCCCTCCGTTGTTCCAGAATCCCAGCAATATGGGTTCCCTAACTTAAACCCAATGGGAGGTAACACTTTAAATAATTATCCTACCACTAACCATGGATTCATGCAGGATACAGGTACCGATCATGCTATGGCCAGGGAGTTGCAGAAGCTAAAAGATATGATCTCGAGTGTTCCAGGGGCAGTCAAGCCTATCCCAGAGATTGCAGATGGAAGCCACAAGGTATCTCGCTTTGCACCACCAATTTGTGATGCAGAGGTACCCAAAAGGTTCCATATCCCTACCATGAAGCTGTATGATGGCACAACGGATCCAGAGGAGCATATAGCACAATACAGGGAGAGGATGGAGATCAATCCTATCCCAGAAAAGTTGAAGGAAGCATGCCTATGTAAAGGATTTGGATCCACTCTTACAGGATCAGCTCTTAAGTGGCTGCTAAGTCTTCCCCCTTACTCTATTACTTCATTTGCCAATTTAGTTAATTTATTCAATAACCAATTCTCTTGTAGCAGAAAATTTGAAAAATTAACTAGTGATTTGTACAGGATAACTCAAAATCATAATGAATCATTAAGGGATTATATAACTAAATTTAGTAAAGAATCCTTGGACATTCCCAACTTGGATATGGCTACGGCTGTTGAGGCCTTCAAAATGGGACTGCTTAAGGATTCGTTATTCTATGATGATCTTGTTATGACACCATGCAGGAATTTAGATGAAGTAAGAACTCGAGCACTCAGGTTTATCCGGCTAGAGGATGATAAGAGGATCCAGGAGAGACAAGTAGGATCCTCAAAACCGGAGAAGCAAGGATCCTCCTTCAAGAACAACAAATTCAAATCCTATCATAGAAATGAGAACAAGAATGTGCATGCTGTTGACCAGGAAGAGGATGATGAAGATTATCCTCCAATCTCGGAATATTGTTTCTCCGTTGATAATCATGAACTGATCCTTGCGATGCAGAATCTAGGTGAGAAAGCTAGATGGCCCAGGAAGAATGATAAACCATCCGGGACTAAAGACAAGTCAAAATGGTGTGCATACCATGAGGATTTCGGGCATCTAACTGAAGATTGCATAGCCTTAAGAAAAGAAATCGGATACCTGCTAAGCAAGGGGCATCTAAAAGAGTTGTTGGGGAGAAAAAAGAAAAGGACCCAGGATCCTGAAAGGATCCCCGAAAAGGCTCCAGCACCTCCGGCAAATGCACAAGTGATCAACTTTATATCCGGAGGATCAGACATCTGTGGTACATCCTTCTCGGCGGCCAAAAGACATGCAAAAGAATCAAAAATGGATAATGGAGAAAGGCCTATTAGAACATCAAGTGTCTCAGAAGGGAAGATGATAACATTTGATGAGGATGATCGCATCAACATTCAGGATCCTCACCATGATAGTTTAGTTATCACTCTCTTTATCTCTAACCATTTTGTCCGCAGGATCCTTATTGATGGAGGGAGCTCAGTGAACATTATCCAGCTTGATGTCCTGAAGAAGATGGGAATCCCAGAATCAGACATCACACCAAGATCCTCCGTGCTTGTAGGATTCAGTGGGGAGACGAAGAAAACTCTGGGGGACATCAAACTCCCAATCTACGTGGAAGGATTACATAATTACCAAAAATTTTGTGTTATTGACTGTTTATCTTGTTGCAACGTTATCCTTGGCAGGCCTTGGATACATGATATGAAAGCAGTCCCATCTACCTACCATCAATGTGTGAAGCTCCCTAGCCCATGGGGAATAATCAAGATCGATAGTGACCAGCAGGAGGCTAAGGATTGTTATACCTCATCTATGAAGCCAACCTCGAAGCCAAGGGAGCAATAGCAATTACAGTATCCTCCAAGGAATGTCTTGGAAGCAAGGGAACAAGATGTAGATGAAATCCTCTTGGATCCTAGTGATCCTGAATCAAAAATCTATATCGGATCAGGGATCCTTGGCAAGATGAAAGAAGACTTAATATCCTTCCTCAAAAGAAGAAAATCTACCTTTGCTTGGAAACATGAAGATATGACAGGTATATCTAAGGATATTATTACTCACAAACTTGGCATTGACAGGTCTATCAAACCAGTCCATCAAAAAAGGAGGAAGTTTGCACCAGAAAGGAATGCCATTATCCAAGAAGAAGTAGAGAGACTACTTCGAGCAGGTATGATCAGAGAGGTAAAGTATCCAAAATGGTTAGCCAATGTGGTTGTTGTCCAAAAGAAAAATGGAAAGTGGAGGGTATGTGTCGATTTCACTGATTTGAACAAGGCATGTCCCAAGGATCCTTTCCCATTACCCCACATTGACTCCATGGTGGATGCAACGGCGGGGCATGAACTGTTAACCTTTATGGATGCATCATCTGGATTCCAACAAATTCAGATGGAACCATCTGACCAAGAGGATACAGCCTTTATGACCCCAACCGGTTTATATTGTTATATTGCCATGCCTTTTGGACTAAGAAATGCAGGTGCAACATATCAAAGGCTGGTAAATGTGATGTTCAAAGATCAAATTGGAAAAACTATGGAGGTGTACATAGATGATATAGTGGTCAAGACAAAGAAAGCTGAGGATCACCTAAGGGACTTGGAAGAAGCATTCGATATCCTGGATAATTACAACATGAAACTTAATCCTTCAAAATGCCATTTTGGTGTTAAGGCAGGAAAGTTCTTAGGATACATGGTAACCCAGAGGGGCATTGAAGCAAGCCCGGAACAAATCAAAGCATTAATAAATATCAAATCTCCTGCCAATGCCAAGGATGTTCAAAGACTGACAGGCAGGATAGCAGCTTTGAACAGGTTCATATCGAAATCCTCAGAAAAATGCAAAGAATTCTACGATATCCTAAGGAAGAATAAGAAGTTTGAATGGACTGAGAAACATGAGAACGCTTTACAAGCCCTTAAAGAATATATGTCCTCAGCACCAGCATTAGCAAAACCGGAAAAAGGAGATGTGTTATCCTTATACCTGGCGGTATCCTCAACCGCTGTAAGTGCAGTCCTTGTCAAGGATCATGAAGGTACACAATATCCTATCTACTATGTAAGTAAAAGTTTACTTGATGCCGAATCCAGGTACTCACACCTCGAAAAACTTATTCTTGCATTAATCATGGCGTCCACTAAGTTAAGGCATTATTTTGAAACCCATACTATTGTTGTTAAAACTAATTTTCCAATTAAGAATGTCCTTAGGAAACCGGAGATGTCAGGAGAATGGCTAAGTGGGCAGTGAAGCTTAGTGCCCATGATATAAGATATGAACCAAGAACAGCCATTAAATCTCAAGCACTAGCTGACTTTGTGGCTGATTTCAGTAGTGATCTACAAAAAGAAGCGGAATTGGAGGTCCAGCAGCTGGATGAGACCAAGGATCCTTGGATACTACACACTGACGGATCCTCAAATATCAAAGGCACAGGACTAGGGATCCTACTAAAATCGCCACAGGGGGACATAATACCCCACTCCATAGCCTGTGAGTTCCAAGCAACTAACAATGAGGCTGAGTATGAAGCCTTAATTGCTGGCTTACAGATTGCTAAGGATATGGGGGTAAAATATCTCGAAGTATATGTAGACTCATTATTGATCACCAATCACTTTAATGGATCCTATGCTGTTAAAGGTGAAAAACTAACCAAATATTTAGAGATAGTCAAAGAATTGGCACTCTCTTTTGTTTCTTTTAGCTTAACACAGGTACCAAGGGAGGATAACACGGAAGCTGATGCATTGGCCAACCTAGGATCATCCTTAAAATTCCAGAAGACATAAGTATCCCTATCATCCATATCCTGGCTCCTGCTATTGAAAATCAAGTGGCCATGGAAATAGAAGAGGATACTGCAGTAATCCCTAGTGAAGAAGCTCAATCTTATTCAGGATCATGGATCTCACCAATCATGAAATACTTGCAAACGGAGAGATTCCAATGGGAGAAAATCCTAGAGCTTTCAGGATCAAGGTATCTCAATTTACAATCTTAAATAATGTGCTATATAAACGATCCCTTGCAGGACCATATTTAAGATGTATTGAGGATCCTGAAATTGAAGAAGTGTTGAGAGACTTCCATGAAGGAGATTGTGGAAACCACACTGGGGGCAGGGCATTATTCTCAAGGATCCTTAGAACAGGATACTACTGGCCAACCATGAAAAGGGATGCTGTAGAATATGCTAAGAAAGTGTGATCCTTGCCAAAGACATAGCAATATCCTCCATCAACCAGCTGAATTCTTACACCCAATACCATCCTCTTGGCCATTCATGAGATGGGGAATGGATATAGTTGGCAAGCTCCCTAAAGCACCTGGTGGAAAAGTATTTATGCTTGCCATGACTGACTATTTTTCCAAGTGGATAGAAGCTGAAGCCTTTGCTCAAGTCAGAGAAAAGGAAGTTATATCCTTTATCAAAAGAAACATTATAACTAGATTTGGCATTCCCTCTGAAATTGTATGTGATAATGGTTCCCAATTCATTGGAAGCAGAACCACTAACTTTTGTGACAGTTGGGGAATCAAGATGATAACATCAACACCAGTTCATCCACAAGCCAATGGTCAAGCAGAATCATCCAACAAGATCATCATCAACAATCTGAAGAAGAAGCTAGGATCCAAGAAAGGGAAATGGGCAGAGGAGTTACCTTATGTGCTATGGGCTGATAGGACAACTCCCAAGAATGCCACTGGTCAAACACCTTTCTCTTTAGTATTTGGGGCAGAAGCAGTGATCCCAACAGAAATGGTGATCCCAACTGCTAGAACAATTGCTCGTGATCCTGAAGAAAATGCTGCAATCCTAGCTCAGGATTTGGATACTATTGAGGAAATCAGGGATCTAGCTAGAATAAGGATGGCAAGCTACCAACAAAGAATGGCTGGTACCTACAACAAAATGTCAGGATAAGGAAGTTCCAAGTCGGAGATATGGTGTTGAGAAAAGCATTTCAAAATACTATCAATCCTGCTGACGGGAAGCTAGCACCAAAATGGGAAGGTCCCTACTTGATTGAAGCTGAAGCAGGAAAGGGGGCATACAGGTTGCTAACCATGGAAGGAAACTTGTTACCAAGAGCCTGGAATGCTGTTCACTTAAAGAAATATTTCATGTGAACATGATCCTTCATGCATGTGATCCTTACATTGAAGTATCCTTGAAGGATCCCGGAGATATCAGTGATCCTTACTCTGGTAATACGCTTATCCTAAAACTATTGCATTTTCTTACTTTTTGCCTAAGGATAAGGATCATGTATCCTTCATCCTCTACTCACAAACCATTTGAGTTATGATAGTTCAGGTATCTTCAGCAAATCGTCAAAGATCTCCAAAGCACCACAGATCCTTGGGTCCAACCCCAGTTATCCTTGGGATTATCCCCAGTTTCCGCCAGCAGCGCACGATGATCCTGATATAGTTCACGTCTTTGGGACCAGTACCCACTTTCGGGGCTGACAACCTCATCGTACTGGCTATATTTAGGATCCTACGTATAATGGTAGACGTACCATACATCCGTTCCTAAGGTTTCTAACGTTTTCACGTTAGCTAAGGTTTGACATTTTCATGTCACTAAGTTTGGATAGTCGCCAGAAAGGGCCATACTCCAGTTTACATACGATCCTTTGGGCTTGTCCCCAGTTATCCTTTGGGTTTGTCCCCAGTGATCCCCGGGATCATCCCCAGTTATCCTTTGGGCATGTCCCCAGTTACTAATTTATCTTTACATTGGCTTAGTCCCAAGTTATATCTCACTTTTCAGGTTTGGATGTCTAAACATATAAGGATCCTTAATCCTTATTAACTATCAAAGTCTTATCTATGATTGTCTGATTGAAGGTAAGGATCCTAACTTGGATCCTCAGGTGATCCTTGACTATTTTGATTATACTCATTATCTAACCAACCCTTATACTTTGACAACCAAACCTATGATCCTTGAACTAAATACTTTGAGAAATTTTAAATATCAGGATATTTGATCTAGGATTATATCCTAAATTTATTAAACATTTACTCTAACAAATATTTCAAAAACTGGAAATAAGAAGATAAATAAAGGATAACAACACGAGGTAAGCCAGAAAAGTTAAGTTATTATTAAACAAAAGGATCATTAACCCTTTCAAAAAAGTTGTCAAATTGCCAACCCACATTTCTACCAGCAAAACGTGGCCCGTCCACATGGGTTGGCAAAGGGTGTCCATTGTCTATGCGGTCTTAGCATTATGCAGGAAATTAAAAAGCGGCAGGATCACAAAGGCTTCATCCCCCAAACAGAGGATCCCTCCACCTTTTGTAATCCTACCTATTGTTCAAAGGATCCAGGATCCTTAACCCTAAAAACTATTGTTCGAAGATTACAAACCATAATTGTCTCAAAACCATCAACAACCACAAAAACCACTACCAAACCTAAAAATTGGGCTCCGGCCTAGTCAACAATATCCATCATCGCCCAATCATGCAGCCTACTCCTTCGCTGCTCCATCACCACCGGCTGCTCCACCTTGATCCTTGTCAGCATCACCTCCCTCCAGCATTGGGATATCCTCAGCCTCATCCTCGTCCTCCAGGTCCGCCAGCCTTGCCTTCCAACCTTCAACGTCCCATGAAGCTTTTGTCAAAGGTAGGATCCTGAGCCTCCTCGGCCATCTGAAGTTGTATCTTGTACATAGCAATTGCCGCGGAGACCTTAGCATTTGGTGATCTCCTGCTTCTCGTTATCCATATCATCAACCTCTGAGCAGCCTCAGCCTTCGTAGCCCGGAGTTCCTTCTCAAGATCTGCTATCTTGAGATCCTTTAACACACCCATTTGCGGAGGTCGGCAATTTGGCTCTCCTGGTCCTCAACATGGCCAAGATAGGTCTCAATCTCGGCAAGTTTCTGTAACAGAGAAAAAAGACAAGCTTAGGATCAGGTGATCCTCAAAAGAAGCAGGATACACAACAGGATATTCGAGACGGATAACCAACAGGGCAGTGATCCGTTACCTAAAGGAATTGCTGACGGAGGAGGGGAAATCCCTGGAGATCATCTGAAAGCCTTCCTCTTCTTCCCTTTGCCTCGGATAGGCGCTTAGGAGCTGATGCTGAAGGACTGGCAGCAGGAGCCTTCTTCTTTGAAGACGTGACATTGGCAAGATCACTTATCCCAAAATGGAGGCAGATTTAACAGACCTGGCAGATTTTCCAGCACCTACACAATTCAAAAACAAGATAAGTTCCCTTCTCAAATTAAATATTCTTACATAAAACTGACTTTCTATGAGGATACTTACTTGACATCGTGGCAGATGCAGAGGATATCTCTTGAGAATCTTGGATAATGATTTGGAAGCTTCTAACGTCAGGATCAAGCTTTTTAAAAGCTAACACTCTTTCTCTGGCAGCAGGGGTCAACTTTAAGTGAGCAACGGAGATAGCTGCATAGAAAAACAAAAAGAAAAGACACAAGTGATCCTCATCAGATGAGACAGGACTGATAGTGATCCTTCAAGGATCCTCTACCCTACCATGAGTGGCCCATTCCTTGGGCAGATCCTTCCCATTCCGGGATGGAATCCCTCTTAACAAAGAAAAATCGACGTTTCCAGTTGGTATCATTCTTGGTCACTTTGAAGAATAGGGTGATCCTCCCCAGCTTTCCGTTTCAGCAGATACCGGTAAGAACCAAAAGTGGTAAGATCGTAAAACTCGGCCAACTCCGTCATCCCCAGATCAATCCCTCTCTCCTCAATGATCCTCTCGAAGGTATACAGAACCCTCCAGATCATCGGCATAGCTTGGATATAAGAGATGCCGGTTAAAGAAAAGAAGATTGGGTGAAGGATGGAAAAGGATATGAATACCCTATGATGAATGGAGTAGCAGGAAAAGCCACCCAGGTATCCGAAACAGAGTCACTCAGAGCGGTAGGTGTGAAGGATTTGAAAACAGCATTCGCCGGAAAGCAATGACGAATTCTGTCTATGTGAACATCAGTAAAGCAACACCTCTCCGTAGGAGAATCCTTGATAATCCCCTGGCTTTTTAAGGGACTATCCTTCTTGAGATCCTTGTGTGGAGAATTCCGGAGCAACATGTTTGTGACGGATGGAAACAGAGTAGAAGCAGAAAACAGAGCAAAGAGAAAAGAAAGAGAGAAAGAGAAGGAGTACCTGATCATATCTTCGGTGCAGAATATAAAGGGAGTGTATCTTGAATTTAAATGCAGAATGATCCTAACCCTATCTCCTATTTATAATCATGATTTGCAGGGATTGTCACATCTATGACGTAAATGATCACAACGGCTAGTCCCATGTGTAACGGCTAGTTATTCGGAGTCGCCCGTTAGAGATAAGATCAAAACAAAAATATAACTCATCTATTTTACAATTAACTCCTTATATTTTGGGGGCAATTGTTAGGGCTGGATTTTCTATTAGATGATCTTATACGTGATCCTAACCAGTGATCCTTGTTTCTTTGGCAGACAAGTGATCCTCAGCAGGACTTCAGGATCAGGATCATGGGACATTATAGTGATCCTCATACTAACGGCCACTTCGACTTAATACAATATTGTTTTGCAGGAAACCTAGCAGGATACGCTCTAGCATCATGATCCAGGGACGCGTCTTCACAATTATGGCAAGAGCTAAATTGAAGATAGACGTTGTACCGGATATGGAAACTTAGCTTGATTAATGGGGCAGCAATTTAGGCTAGATTATCTTTATTTCTAAAGGGGTAATGAGCTGATTAGTGGGTCTATCTACCTAAAATAAGTTACCTACACATGTATAAATACCACTCTTCCTCATTCGGAAGAACACACACAACATATACGGCAACTCTCACACACTCAGACAATAGTGATCCTTGTACTCAGCTCATTATCACCAAAGTTGTAACTATATTTTGTTATATTGAAGTTGGTGATCGGTAGTTCCAATCACCCGAGTTTTTTATGCCGGAGATCATTCATTGATCAAGGGCTTTTTTCCTCCGTATAAATCATTGTGTCTTTGCATCTTCATCACAGAAGTGAATCCTTACTTCATAATTAACCAAGCATCATACCCCGTTTTCATAAAGTTTGGTTACATTATCCTTGTGTGATTTTGACAAACAGTGTCATAACAAGAGTCATCATAGAATAATGAATCCTTAAGCAGTCCCATTTTGAAGGCTTTTCAATATACATAGAGGGCCTACATTCTTATCAAAAATTTATGTTATTGACTGTTTATCTTGTTGTAATGTTATCCTTGGCAGGCCCTGGATACACGATATGAAGGTAGTCCCATCTACCTACCATCAATGTGTGAAGCTCCCAGACATCCTCCCAAGCCAGCAATCTGAGTCAAGATTGACAGTGACCGGCAGGAGGCTAAGAACTGCTACACTTCATCGATGAAACCAGCCTCGAAGTCAAGGTAGCAATAGCAATCAAAGTATCCTCCGAGGGATGTTTTGGAGGCAAGAGAGCAGGATGTGGTAGAAATCCTCATGGATCCTGATGATCCTGAATCCAAAATCTATATCGGATCAGGGATCCTTGAAAAATGAAAGAAAGATCTCATATCCTTCCTCAAAAGAAGGAAGACTACCTTTGCATGGAAACACGAGATATGACAGGTATATCTAAGGATATTATCACTCATAAACTCGGCATTGAGAGGTCATTCAAACCAATCCACCAAAAAAGGAGGAAGTTTGCACCGGAAAGAAATACCATTATCCAGGAAGAGGTAGAGAAATTGCTCCGGGCAGGTATGATTAGAGAGGTCAAGTATCCAAGATGGTTGGCCAATGTGGTTGTTGTTCAAAAGAAAAATGGAAAGTGGAGGGTATGTGTCGATTTCACAGATTTAAATAAGGCATGTCCCAAGGATCCTTTCCCATTACCCCACATTGACTCCATGGTGGATGCAATGGCGGGTCATGAACTGTTGACTTTTATGGATGCTTCATCTGGATTTCAACAAATTCAGATGGAACCATCTGATCAAGAGAATACGGCTTTTATGAATCCAACCGGTTTATATTGTTATATTGCTATGCCGTTTGGATTAAGGAATGCAGGTGCAACATATCAAAGGCTGGTGAATATGATGTTCAAAGATCAGATTGGGCAAACTATGGAGGTCTACATAGATGATATGGTGGTGAAATCCATAAAAGCTGAGGATCACCTAAGAGACTTGGAGGAAGCATTCGATATCCTTGACAAATATAACATGAAACTTAATCCTTCAAAGTGTCACTCTGGTGTTAAAGCAGGTAAATTCTTAGGATACATGGTGACCAAGAGAGGCATTGAAGCTAGCCCGGAACAGATCAAAGCCTTAGTGAATATCAAATCTCCTGCCAATGCTAAGGATGTTCAAAGGCTAACAGGCAGGATAACAGCTTTGAACAGATTCAAATCCAAATCCTCAGAGAAGTGCAAAGAATTCTATGATATCCTAAGGAAGAACAAGAAATTTGAGTGGACTGAGAAGCATGAGAATGCCTTACAAGCTCTCAAAGATTACCTATCCTCAGCCCCAGCCTTGATGAAACCAGAGAAAGGAGATGTGCTATCCTTATATCTTGCAGTATCCTTAAAAGCAGTAAGTGCAGTCCTTGTTAAGGATCACGAAGGTACACAACATCCTGTCTTTATGTAAGTAAGAGTTTACTTGATGCCGAATCAAATCACACAGACTTCATTAATCCTTTATTAAGTGATGAATTATGATAAGGATCACTTGTTAGTTATACCCAAGCTCTGATTGAGGAAAAAGCATCAATGAGACGCTAAAAGACCCGTGATTGGCATACCGAGAACTCAATTAACAGACTTGGAGGTATTGTTGGGGCTGGATTTTACTATAAATGATCCTTATACGTGATCCTGACAAGTGATCCTTGTTTCTTTGGCAGATAGTGATCCTCAGCCAGACTTCAGGATCAGGATCATGGGACGATATGGTGATCCTTACACTAACGGTCACTTCCACTTGTTACAAATTGTTTTGCAGGAACACTAGCAGGATATGCCCTACACATCATGATCCAGGGACGCGTTTTCACAAATATGGCAAGAGCTAAATTGGAGATAGACGTTGTACCGGATATGGAAACTTAGCTTGATTAATGGGCAGCAATTTAGGCTAGATTATCTTTATTTCTAAAGGGGTAATGAGCTGATTAGTGGTCTATCTACCTAAAATAAGTTACCTACACATGTATAAATACCCATCTTCCTCATTCGGAAGAACACACACGACATACGACACAACTCTCAACACTTAGACACTCAGTGATCCTTGTACTCAGCTCATTATCATCCGAAGTTGTAACTACATTTTTATTATATTGAAGTTGGTGATCGGTAGTTGCCATCACCCGAGGTTTTTTATGCCGGAGATCATACATTGATCAAGGGCTTTTTCCTCGTATAAATCATTGTGTCTTTGTATCTTTATCACAGAAGTGATCCTTTACTTTCATAGCTAACCAAGCATCATACCCCGTTTACATAAAGTTTGGTTACATTATCCTTGTGTGATTTTTGACCAAAACAGTTTGGCGCCCACCGTGGGGCAATTGGTGCTTCATTCATAAAGAAAATCTTTTGTTCGAAATCATTTCAAAGAGTTACATGGCTTCATCATTGAAGAACACCTCCACGGCGATGTCTGCAGTCACCTCAGCACAAACCACTCTACCTCCTCCACCGGCAGGATCCCAGAGAAATGCTGAGAAGAGACCAACCCCTTCTTTCTCTAAACCTCCATCTTCTTCTGCTATGAATTCTTCTATTCCCAGTACTAGTGATGTGTTTGCTTTAATTTTGCAGATGAAGGATCGTATGCAGCGGCAGGATGAAACTAATGACAGGATCCTCAGGGAGATTGGAGATCTCAAAAGACAAAAGAAAGCGGCAGAGGATCATTCCCCACTGATGCCAAAATCCTTGAGTTTTGAGACTCCAATGGTCACCTCTCAGCCATCAGGGATCCCAGACGTACAGATCACAGGGGAGACGAGAGGATTACATCTCAAGTCAGCAGCAATGACTCAGACATCGGGCTCGTATTTTCAGCCAGCAGGATCCTATCCTCAGTATATGGGATCCTTCATGAATCCGGGAGCCTATCCGGGGGCACAGCAGTTTCAAGGATCCTACTTTATCCCAGGATCATTCCAGGGCCAAGGATCCTCCTTTATTCCAGGATCATCCCAGGTTCAAGGATCCTCCTTCGTTCCAGGATCATCCCAGATACCAGGATCCTTACAGATGCCAGGATCCCTAAAAAGTTTGCAAACAGGGAGTCTAGATGTCCATCAAGGGGACTTCATTCCAATGCAGACCATTGCTTCCACTGGTCCCTCCGTTGTTCCAGAATCCCAGCAATATGGATTCCCTAACTTGAACCCAATGGGAGGTAACACTTTAAATAATTATCCTACCACTAACCATGGATTCATGCAGGATACAGGTACCAATCACGCTATGGCCAGGGAATTACAGAAACTAAAGGACATGATCTCAAGTGTTCCAGGGGTAGTCAAGCCTATCCCAGAGATTGCAGATGGAAGCCACAAGGTATCTCGCTTTGCACCACCAATTTGTGATGCAGAGGTGCCCAAAAGGTTCCATATCCCTACCATGAAGCTGTATGATGGCACAACGGATCCAGAGGAGCATATAGCACAATACAGGGAAAGGATGGAAATCAATCCTATCCCAGAAAAGTTAAAGGAAGCATGCCTATGTAAAGGATTTGGATCCACTCTAACTGGATCAGCTCTTAAGTGGCTGCTAAGTCTTCCCCCTTACTCTATTACTTCATTTGCTAATTTAGTTAATTTATTCAATAACCAATTCTCTTGTAGTAGAAAATTTGAAAAATTAACTAGTGATTTGTACAGGATAACTCAAAATAATAATGAATCATTAAGGGATTATATAACTAAATTTAGTAAAGAATCCTTGGATATTCCCAACTTGGATATGGCTACGGCTGTTGAAGCCTTCAAAATGGGACTTCTTAAGGATTCATTATTCTATGATGATCTTGTTATGACACCTTGCAGGAATTTAGATGAAGTAAGAACTCGAGCACTCAGGTTTATCCGGCTAGAGGATGACAAGAGGATCCAGGAGAGACAAGTAGGATCCTCAAAACAAGATAAGCAAGGATCCTCCTTCAAAAACAACAAGTTCAAATCCTACCATAGAAACGAGAACAAGAATGTGCATGCTGTCGACCAAGAAGAGGATGATGAAGAATATCCTCCAATCTCAGAATATTGTTTTTCCGTTGATAATCATGAACTAATCCTTGCAATGCAGAATCTAGGTGAAAAGGCTAGGTGGCCCAGGAAGAATGATAAACCATCCGGGACTAAAGACAAGTCCAAATGGTGTGCATACCATGAGGATTTCGGCCATCTGACTGAAGATTGCATAGCCTTAAGAAAGGAAATTGGATACCTGCTAAGCAAGGGGCATCTAAAAGAATTGCTGGGGAGAAAAAAGCAAAGGACCCAGGATCCTGAAAGGATCCCCGAAAAAGCCCCAGCACCTCCGGCAAATGCACAAGTGATCAACTTTATATCCGGAGGATCAGACATCTGTGGTACATCCTTCTCAGCGGCCAAAAGATATGCAAAAGAATCAAAAATGGACAATGGAGAAAGGCCTGTTAGAACATCAAGTGTTTCAGAAGGGAAAACGATAACCTTTGATGAGGATGACCGCATTAACATCCAGGATCCTCATCATGATAGTTTAGTTATTACTCTCTTTATTTCTAACCACTTTGTCCGCAGGATCCTTATCGATGGAGGAAGCTCAGTGAACATTATCCAGCTTGATGTACTGAAGAAAATGGGTATCCCAGAATCAGACATCACACCAAGATCCTCCGTGCTTGTAGGATTTAGTGGAGAAATGAAGAAAACTCTGGGGGACATCAAACTCCCAATCTACGTGGAAGGATTACATAATTACCAAAAATTTTGTGTTATTGACTGTTTATCTTGTTGCAACGTTATCCTTGGCAGGCCTTGGATACATGACATGAAAGCAGTTCCATCTACCTACCATCAATGTGTGAAGCTCCCTAGCCCATGGGGGATAATCAAGATCGACAGTGATCAGCAAGAGGCTAAGGATTGCTATACCTCATCCATGAAGCCAACCTCGAAGCCAAGAGAGCAATAGCAATTACAGTATCCTCCGAGGAATGTCTTGGAGGCAAGGGAACAAGATGTAGATGAAATCCTCTTGGATCCTAGTGATCCAGAATCAAAAATCTATATCGGATCAGGGATCCTTGGCAACATGAAAGAAGACATGATATCCTTCCTCAAAAGAAGAAAATCTACCTTTGCTTGGAAACATGAAGATATGACAGGTATATCTAAGGATATTATTACTCACAAACTTGGCATTGACAGGTCTATCAAACCAATCCATCAAAAAAGGAGGAAGTTTGCACCAGAAAGGAATGCCATTATCCAAGAAGAAGTGGAGAGACTACTTCGAGCAGGTGCAACATATCAAAGGCTGGTAAATATGATGTTCAAAGATCAAATTGGAAAAACTATGGAGGTGTACATAGATGATATGGTGGTCAAGTCAAAGAAAGCTGAGGATCACCTAAGGGACTTGGAAGAAGCATTCGATATCCTTGATAGTTACAACATGAAACTTAATCCTTCAAAATGCCATTTTGGTGTTAAGGCAGGAAAGTTCTTAGGATACATGGTAACCCAGAGGGGCATTGAAGCGAGCCCGGAACAAATCAAAGCATTAATAAATATCAAATCTCCTGCCAATGCCAAGGATGTTCAAAGACTAACAGGCAGGATAGCAGCTTTGAACAGGTTCATATCGAAATCCTCAGAAAAGTGCAAAGAATTCTACGATATCCTAAGGAAGAATAAGAAGTTCGAATGGACTGAGAAGCATGAAAATGCTTTACAAGCCCTAAAAGAGTATATGTCCTCAGCACCAGCATTAGCAAAACCGGAAAAAGGAGATGTGTTATCCTTATATCTGGCGGTATCCTCAACCACTGTAAGTGCTGTCCTTGTTAAGGATCACGAAGGTACACAATATCCTATCTACTATGTAAGTAAAAGTCTACTTGATGCCGAATCCAGGTACTCACACCTCGAAAAACTCATCCTTGCATTAATCATGGCATCCACGAAGTTAAGGCATTATTTTGAAACCCATACTATTATTGTTAAAACTAACTTTCCAATTAAGAATGTCCTCAGGAAACCGGATATGTCAGGGAGAATGGCTAAGTGGGCAGTGAAGCTTAGTGCCCATGATATAAGATACGAACCAAGAACAGCCATTAAATCTCAAGCCTTAGCCGACTTTGTGGCTGATTTCAGTAGTGATCTACAAAAGGAAGCAGAATTGGAGGTCCAGCAGCTGGATGAGACCAAGGATCCTTGGATCCTACACACTGACGGATCCTCAAACATCAAAGGCACAGGGCTAGGGATCCTACTAAAATCGCCACAGGGGGACATAATACCCCACTCCATAGCTTGTGAGTTCCAGGCAACTAACAATGAGGCTGAGTATGAAGCCTTAATTGCTGGCTTACAAATTGCTAAGGATATGGGGGTAAAGTATCTTAAAGTATATGTAGATTCATTATTGATCACTAATCACTTTAATGGATCCTACGCTGTTAAAGGCGAGAAGCTAACCAAATATTTAGAGATAGTCAAAGAATTGGCACTCTCTTTTGTCTCTTTCAGCTTGACACAGGTACCAAGGGAGGAGAACACAGAAGCTGATGCATTGGCCAACCTAGGATCATCCTTGAAGATTCCAGAAGATATAAGTATCCCTATCATCCATATCCTGGCTCCTGCTATTGAAGATCAGGTGGCCATGGAAATAGAAGAGGATACTGCAATGATCCCTAGTGAAGAAGCCCAATCTTATTCAGGATCATGGATCTCACCAATCATGAAATACTTGCAAAACGGAGAGATCCCAATGGGAGAAAATCCTAGAGCTTTCAGGATCAAGGTATCTCAATTTACAATCTTAAATAACATGCTGTATAAACGATCCCTTGCAGGACCATATTTAAGATGTATTGAGGATCCAGAAATTGAAGAAGTGTTGAGAGACTTCCATGAAGGAGATTGTGGAAACCACACTGGGGGCAGGGCATTATTCTCGAGGATCCTTAGAACAGGATACTACTGGCCAACCATGAGAAGGGATGCTGTAGAATATGCTAAAAAGTGTGATCCTTGCCAAAGACATAGCAATATCCTCCATCAGCCAGCTGAATTCTTACACCCAATACCATCCTCTTGGCCATTCATGAGATGGGGAATGGATATAGTTGGCAAGCTCCCTAAAGCACCTGGTGGAAAAGTATTTATGCTTGCCATGACTGACTATTTTTCCAAGTGGATAGAAGCTGAAGCCTTCGCTCAAGTCAGAGAAAAGGAAGTCATATCCTTCATCAAAAGAAACATTATAACCAGATTTGGCATTCCCTCTGAAATTATATGTGATAATGGTTCTCAATTCATTGGAAGGAGAACCACTAACTTTTGTGACAGTTGGGGAATCAAGGTGATAACATCAACACCAGTTCATCCACAAGCCAATGGTCAAGCAGAATCATCCAATAAGATCATCATCAACAATCTGAAGAAAAAGCTAGGATCCAAGAAAGGGAAATGGGCAGAAGAATTGCCTTATGTGCTATGGGCTGATAGGACAACTCCCAAAAACGCCACTGGTCAAACACCTTTCTCTTTAGTATTTGGGGCAGAAGCAGTGATCCCAACAGAAATGGTGATCCCAACTGCTAGAACAAATGCTCGTGATCCTGAAGAAAATGCTGCAATTCTAGCTCAGGATTTGGATACTATTGAGGAAATCAGGGATCTAGCCAGAATAAGGATGGCAAGCTACCAACAAAGGATGGCTGGTGCCTACAACAAGAATGTCAGGATAAGGAAGTTCCAAGTTGGAGATATGGTATTAAGAAAAGCATTTCAAAATACTATTAATCCTGCTGACGGGAAGCTAGCACCAAAATGGGAAGGTCCCTACTTAATTGAAGCCGAAGCAGGAAAGGGGGCATACAGGCTGCTAACCATGGAAGGGAACTTGTTGCCAAGAGCATGGAATGCTGTTCACTTAAAGAAATATTTCATGTGAACATGATCCTTCATGCATGTGATCCTTACATTGGAGTATCCTTGAAGGATCCCGATGCCATCGATGATCCTCATTCTGGTAATATGCTTATCCTAAAACTATTGCATTTTCTTACTTTTTGCCTAAGGATAAGGATCATGTATCCTTCATCCTCTACTCACAAACCATTTGAGTTATGATAGTTCAGGTATCTTCAGCAAATCGTCAAAGATCTCCAAAAGCACCACAGATCCTTGGGTACAACCCCAGTTATCCTTGGGATTATCCCCAGTTTCCGCCAGCAGCGCACGATGATCCTGATATAGTTCATGTCTTTGGGATCAGTACCCATTTTCGGGGCTGGCGACCTCATCGTACTGGCTATACTTGGGATCCTACGTATAATGGTGGACGCACCATACATCCGTTCCTAAGGTTTCTAACGTTTTCACGTTAGCTAAGGTTTTGACATTTTCATGTCACTAAGTTTGGATAGTTGCCAGAAAGGGCCATACTCCAGTTTACATACGATCCTTTGGGCTTGTCCCCAGTTATCCTATGGGCTTGTCCCCAGTGATCCTCCGGGATCATTCTCAGTTATCCTATGGGCTTGTCCCCAGTGATCCTTTGGGATTGTCCCCAGTTACCCCTTGGGCTTGTCCCCAGTTATCCTTTGGGCTTGTCCCTAGTTACTAACTTATCTTTTATATTGGCTTAGTCCCAAGTTATATTCCATTTTTCAGGTTTTCGAAGTTAAACAATTAAGGATCCTTAATCCTTATTGTTCATTAAGATTTTTACTTATGGTTATCCTGATTAAAGGTTAGGATCCTAACTTGGATCCTCAGGTATGATCCTTAACTATTTTTAATTTCATTATTCATTATCCTAACCAACCCTTATACTTTGACAACCAAACCTTTGATCCTTGAACTAAAATACTTTGAATAATTTCAATATGAGGATATTTGATCTAGGATCATATCCTAAGTTTATTAAACACCTTTTCAACTCTCGTTATTTTAACAAATATAGCAATTGAGAAATAAGAGGATTATTGAAGGATAACAACACAAGATAAGCCAGAAAAGTTAAGTTGTATTATTAAACAAAAGGATCATTAACCCTTTCAAAAGATTGTCAAAATTGCCAACCCACATTTCTACCAGCAAAACGTGGCCCGTCCACATGGGTTGGCAAAGGGTGTCCATTGTCTATGCGGTCTTAGCATCTTTGCAGGAAAGTAAAAGCGGCAGGATCACAAAGGCTTCATCCCCCAAACAGAGGATCCCTCCACCTTTTGTAATCCTACCTATTGTCTAAAAGGATCCAGGATCCTTAACCCTAAGAAACTATTGTTTAAGTTACAAACCATAATTGTTCACAAACACCACTACCACAAAAAACCACTACCAATCCTAAAAAATTGGGCTCCGGCCTAGTCTCGAAATATCCATCATCGCCCAATCATGCAGCCTACACCTTCGCTGCTTCATCACCACCAGCATCTCCACCTTGATCCTTCTCAGCATCACCACCTTCCAGCATGGGGATCTCCTCAGCCTCATCCTCGTCCTCCAGGTCTGCCAGCCTTGCCTTCCAACCTTCAACGTCCCATGAGCTTTTGTCAAAGGTGGGATCCTGAGCCTCCTCAGCCATTTGAAGTTGGATCTTGTACATAGCAATCGCCGCTGAGACCTTGGCATCTTGGGTGATCTCCTGCTTCTCATTATCCATATCAATCAACCTCTGAGCAGCCTCAGCCTTCATGACCCGGAGTTCCTTCTCAAGATCTCCTATCTTGAGATCCTTAAGCACGCCCATTTGTTGAAGGTCAGCAATCTGGCTCTCCTGGTCCTCAACATTGCCAAGATAAGTTTCAATCTCAGCAAGTTTCTGCAACAAAAAAAAAAGACAAACTCAGAATCAGGTGATCCTCAAGAAGGATACTAGAAACAGATAACCAACAGGGGCAGTGATCCTCACCTCGTTCACATAATCAAGAAATTGCTGACGAAGGAGAGGGAATCCTTGGAGTTCATCAGAAGCTTTCCTCTTTTTTCCCTTGCCCCGAATGGACGCTTTAGGAGCTGAGACTGAAGGGCTGGCAGCGGGAGCTTTCTTCTTTGAGGAAGTGACGTTGGCAAGATCACTGATCCCAAACTTGGAGGCAGATTTAACAGACCTGGCAGACTTTCCGGCACCTACACAATTCAAAAAGAAGATAAGTTCCCTTGTTAAATTAAATACTTTCACATAAAACTTATTTTCTATGAGGATACTTACTTGACATTGTGGCAGATGCAGAGGATATCTCTTGAGAATCTTGGATAATGATTTGGAAGCTTCTGACTTCAGGATTAAGCTTCTTGAAGGCTAACACTCTTTCTTTGGCAGCAGGGGTCAACTTTAAGTGAGCAACAGAGATAGCTGCAAAAAAGAAAAGACATCAGTGATCCTCATCATATGAGACAGAACTGATAGTGATCCTTCGAGGATCCTCTATCCTACCATGAGTGGCCCATTCCTTGGGCAGATCCCTCCCATCCGGGATGGAATCCCTCTTAACAAAGAAAAATCGACGTTTCCAGTTGGTATCATTCTTGGTCACTTTGAAAATAGGGTGATCCTCCCCAGCTTTCCGTTTCAGCAGATACCGATGGGAACCAAACGTAGTAAGATCATAGAGCTCGGCCAGCTCTGCCAACCCCAGATCAATCCCTTCTTGCTCGATGATCCTCTCGAAGGTATATAGAACCCTCCAGATCATCGGCATAGCTTGGATATATGAGATGCCGGTAAGAGAAAAGAAAGATTGGGTAAATGTCGGAAAAGGATATGAATACCCGATGAGGAAAGGAGTAGCAGGAAAGGCCACCCAAGTGTCCGAAACAAAATCACTCAAAGCAGTAGGATCAAAAGACTTAAAAACAACATTCGCCGGGAAGCAATGGCGAATCTTGTCTATCTGGATATCGGTAAAACAGCACCTCTCCATAGGAGAATCCTTGATAATCCCCTGGCTTTTCAAGGGACTATCCTTCTTAGAGCCTTTGTGCGGTGAATTCCGAAGAAGCATGTTCGAGACGAAAACAGGGTAAAAGTAAGAAAGAACAGAGCAAAGAAGAGAAAGAAGAAAATGATACCTGATCAAGCCTTCGGTGACGATTATAAAGGGAGATACTTCGAATTTAAATACAAAATGATCCTAACCCTATCTCCTATTTATAATGATGATTCGCAGGGATTGTCACATCAGTGACGTAAATATCATAACGGCTAGTCCATGTGCAACGGCTAGTAAATCGGAATCGTCCGTTAGAGATAAGCTCAAAGCAAAATATAACTCATCTATTTACATTTAACTCCTTATATTTTGGGGGCAATTGTTGGGGCTGGATTTTACTATAAATGATCCTTATACGTGATCCTGACAAGTGATCCTTGTTTCTTTGGCAGATAGTGATCCTCAGCCAGACTTCAGGATCAGGATCATGGGACGATATGGTGATCCTTACACTAACGGTCACTTCCACTTGTTACAAAATTGTTTTGCAGGAACACCTAGCAGGATATGCCCTACACATCATGATCCAGGGACGCGTTTTCACAAATATGGCAAGAGCTAAATTGGAGATAGACGTTGTACCGGATATGGAAACTTAGCTTGATTAATGGGCAGCAATTTAGGCTAGATTATCTTTATTTCTAAAGGGGTAATGAGCTGATTAGTGGTCTATCTACCTAAAATAAGTTACCTACACATGTATAAATACCCATCTTCCTCATTCGGAAGAACACACACGACATACAACGCAACTCTCACACACTTAGACACTCAGTGATCCTTGTACTCAGCTCATTATCATCCAAAGTTGTAACTACATTTTTGTTATATTGAAGTTGGTGATCGGTAGTTGCCATCACCCGAGGTTTTTTATGCCGGAGATCATACATTGATCAAGGGCTTTTTCCTCGTATAAATCATTGTGTCTTTGTATCTTTATCACAGAAGTGATCCTTTACTTTCATAGCTAACCAAGCATCATACCCCGTTTACATAAAGTTTGGTTACATTATCCTTGTGTGATTTTTGACCAAAACAGGTATGATCAGAGAGGTAAAATATCCAAAATGGTTAGCCAATGTGGTTGTTGTCCAAAAGAAAAACGGAAAGTGGAGGGTATGTGTCGATTTCACTGATCTGAATAAGGCATGTCCCAAGGATCCTTTCCCATTACCCCACATTGACTCCATGGTGGATGCAACGGCGGGGCATGAACTGTTAACTTTTATGGATGCATCATCTGGATTCCAACAAATTCAGATGGAGCCCTCTGACCAAGAGGATACGGCTTTTATGACCCCAACCGGTTTATATTGTTATATTGCCATGCCTTTTGGATTACGAAATGCAGGTGCAACATATCAAAGGCTGGTGAATATGATGTTCAAAGATCAAATTGGACAGACTATGGAAGTGTACATAGATGATATGGTAGTAAAGTCAAAGAAAGCTGAGGATCACCTAAGGGACTTGGAGGAAGCATTTGATATCCTTGATAATTATAACATGAAGCTTAATCCTTCAAAATGTCACTTTGGTGTTAAAGCAGGTAAATTTCTAGGATATATGGTAACTCAGAGGGGCATTGAAGCAAGCCCGGAACAAATTAAAGCATTGGTGAATATCAAATCCCCTGCCAACGCTAAGGATGTGCAAAGGCTAACAGGCAGGATAGCAGCTCTAAATAGGTTCATATCCAAATCCTCAGAAAGATGTAAAGAATTCTATGATATCCTAAGAAAGAACAAGAAATTTGAGTGGACTGAAAAACATGAGAATGCTTTACAAGCCCTCAAAGAATACATGTCCTCAGCTCCAGCATTGATGAAACCCGGAAAAGGAGATGTGTTATCCTTATACCTGGCGGTATCCTCAACAGCTGTAAGTGCAGTCCTTGTTAAGGATCATGAAGGTACACAATATCCTGTCTATTATGTAAGTAAGAGTTTACTTGATGCTGAATCCAGGTACTCACACCTTGAAAAACTTATTCTTGCATTAATTATGGCATCTACTAAGCTAAGACATTATTTTGAAACCCATGCTATTGTTGTTAGAACTAATTTTCCAATCAAGAATGTCCTCATAAAACCAGAGATGTCCGGAAGGATGGCTAAGTGGGCAGTAAAGCTTAGTGCCCATGATATAAGATATGAGCCTAGAACAGCCATCAAATCTCAAGCATTAGCAGACTTTGTGGCTGATTTCAGTAGTGATCTACAAAAGGAAGCCGAATTGGAGGTCCAGCAGCTGGATGAGACCAAGGATCCTTGGATACTACATACTGATGGATCCTCAAATGTCAAAGGCACAGGGCTTGGCATACTACTAAAATCGCCACAGGGGGACATAATACCCCATTCCATAGCTTGTGAGTTCCAAGCCACTAATAATGAGGCTGAATATGAAGCCTTAATCGCTGGCTTACAAATTGCTAAGCATATGGGGATCAGGTATCTTGAGGTATACGTGGATTCATTGTTAATCACTAATCACTTTAATGGATCCTATGCTGTGAAAGGTGAAAAACTAACCAAATATTTAGAGATAGTCAAAGAATTGGCACTCTCCTTTGTTTCTTTCAGTTTGTCACAGGTACCAAGGGAGGAAAATACAGAAGCTGATGCATTGGCCAATCTAGGATCATCTTTGAAGATCCCAGAGAATATAAGTATCCCCATCATCCATATCCTGGCTCCTGCTATTAAAAAACAGGTGGCCATGGAAATAAAAGAGGATACTTCAATGATCCCTAGTGAGGATACTCAATCTTATTCAGGATCATGGATCTCACCAATCATGAGATACTTACAACACGGGGAGATTCCTATGGGAGAAAATCCTAAGGCTTTCAGGATTAAGGTATCTCAATTCACAATCTTAAATAATGTGTTATATAAGCGATCTCTTGCAGGACCATATTTAAGATGTATTGAGGATCCTGAAATTCAAGAAGTGTTAAAAGACTTCCATGAAGGAGATTGTGGAAACCACACTGGGGGCAGGGCATTGTTCTCAAGGATCCTTAGGACAGGATTCTATTGGCCAACTATGAAGAGGGATGCTGTGGAGTATGCTAAGAAGTGTGATCCTTGTCAAAGACACAGCAATATCCTTCATCAGCCGGCTGAATTTCTACATCCTATACCATCCTCTTGGCCATTCATGAGATGGGGGATGGATATAGTTGGCAAGCTCCCTAAGGCACCTGGTGGAAAAGTATTCATGCTTGCCATGACTGACTACTTCTCCAAGTGGATAGAGGCCGAAGCCTTTGCCCAAGTCAGAGAAAAGGAAGTGATATCCTTTATTAAAAGAAACATTATAACTAGATTTGGCATTCCTTCTGAAATTGTATGTGATAATGGTTCCCAATTTATTGGGAGTAGGACTACTAACTTCTGTGACAGTTGGGGGATTAAGATGATAACATCAACACCAGTCCACCCACAAGCCAATGGCCAAGCAGAATCATCCAACAAGATCATCATCAACAATCTGAAGAAGAAACTTGGATCCAAGAAGGGGAAATGGGCAGAAGAATTGCCTTATGTGCTTTGGGCTGACAGGACAACTCCCAAGAATGCTACTGGTCAAACACCCTTCTCCTTGGTGTTTGGGGCAGAAGCAGTGATCCCAACAGAAATGGTGGTTCCAACTGCTAGAACAAGTACCCGTGATCCTGAAGAGAATGCTGCAAACTTGGCTCAGGATTTGGATACTATTGAAGAAATCAGGGATTTGGCTAGGATAAGGATGGCAAGCTACCAACAAAGAATGGCTGGTACTTACAACAAAAATGTCAGGATAAGGAAATTCCAAGTGGGGGATATGGTATTGAGAAAAGCATTCCAAAATACCATCAATCCTGCTGATGGGAAATTAGCACCAAAGTGGGAAGGCCCTTACTTGATTGAAGCTGAAGCAGGAAAGGGGGCATATAGATTGCTAACCATGGAAGGAAATTTGTTACCAAGAGCCTGGAATGCTGTTCACTTAAAGAAATATTTCATGTGAACAGGATCCTCCTGGCACATATGATCCTTACATTGAGATCATCCTCAAAGGATCCCGATGATGTCAATGATCCTTACTCTGGTAATATCCTAATCCTAAACTATTTCATTTTCTTATTTTTACCTAAGGATAAGGATCATGCGTCCTTCATCCTCTTCTCACGAGAATTTGAGTTCTGATAGTCCAGGTATCCTCAGCTTATTATTAAGAATCTTCAAAAGCATCTCAGATCCTTGGGTTCAACCCCAGTTATCCTTGGGCTTGTCCCCAGTTTCCGCCTGTAGCGCACGATGATCCTGGTATAGTTCACGTCTTTGGGACCAGTACCCACTTTCGGGGCTGATAACCTCATCGTACTGGCTATACCTAGGATCCTACGTATAATGGTAGACGTACCATACATCCGTTCCTAAGGTTTCTAACGTTTTCACGTTAGCTAAGGTTTTGGAATTTTCATGTCACTAAGTTTGGATAGTCGCCAGTAAGGGCCATACTCCAGTTTACATACGATCCTTGGGCTTGTCCCCAGTTATCCTTCGGGCTTGTCCCCAGTGATCCTATGGGCTTGTCCCCAGTTATCCTTTGGGCTTGTCCCCAGTTACTAACTCATCCTTTATATTGGCTTAGTCCCAAGTTATATTCCATTTTTCAGGTTTTCGAAGTTAAACAATTAAGGATCCTTAATCCTTATTATCCATTAAAGTTTTACTTATGGTTATCCTGATTAAAGGTTAGGATCCTAACTTGGATCCTCAGGTATGATCCTTAACTATTTTTAATTTCATTCATTATTCATTTGAATAACCCTTAGACCTTGACAACTGAACCTATGATTCTTAAAATAAACTACCTTGAAAATTTTCGATTATAGGATATTTGAGCCAGGATCATATCCTAAACTTCTTAAACATAATTTGCTTAACTTTTCTTACTCAAATAAATACATTTCTAAACAAGCAGAAAATAAGAGGATAAACAAAGGATAACAACACGAGATAAGCCAAAAAGATTAGAGTTATTTTATTAACAAAGGATTTTAAACCCTTCAAAGTTGTCAAAATTTCCAACCCACGTTTCTACCAGCAAAACGTGGCCCGTCCACATGGGTTGGCAAAGGGTGTCCATTGTTTGTGCGGTCATAGCATGCAGGTAAATAAAAAGCGGCAGGATCACAAAGGCTTCATCCCCCAAACAGAGGATCCCTCCACCATTTGCAATCCTACCTATTGTCCAAAGGATCCTGGATCCTTGATCCTAAAAACTATTGTTTAAGTTACAGACCATCATTGTTTAAAACATCACAACCACAAAAAACCACTACCAAAATTAAAAAATTGGGCTCCGGCTATGTCTAGAAGTTTCCTTCATCGCCCAATTCTGCAGCTCAAACCTTCGCTGCACCATCACCACCAGCTCCACTTGCTTCCCCCTGATCCTTGCCAGCATCACCTCCTTCAAGCATTGGGATCTCCTCAGCCTCCTCATCATCCTCCAACTCTGCCAGCCTCGCCTTCCAGCCCTCCACGTCCCATGTGCTCTTGTCGAAGGAAGGATCCTGAGCCTCCGCAGCCATCTGCAGCTGGATCTTATACATGGTTATCGCAGCAGAGACCTTGGCATCCTGGGTAATGTCATGCTTCTCATAATCAAAATTGATCAGCATCCTGGCTGCTTTATCCTTGGTAGCCCGGAGCTCCTTCTCAAGATCAACAATCTTGAGATCCTTCAGCACACCTATCTGTTGGAGGTCGGCAATTTGGCGGTCTTGATCCTCAACGTGGCCAATATATGTTTCTATTTCAGCGAGTTTCTGCAGAAAGGGAAAAGGGTAAGTTCAGGACCAGGTGATCCTCAAACAAGCAGGATATACAAGCAGGAGCAGTGATCCTTACTTCGTTAACGTAATCAAGAAACTGTTGGCGGAGCAGGGGAAATCCTTGAAGATCCTCAGAGGCCTTTCTCTTCTTTCCTTTACCCCTAATAGGTGCTTTAGGGGCTGAAGCGGTTGGACTGGCAGCAGGGGTCTTCTTCCTTGCAGATTTAACATTAGCAAGATCATCAATGCCAAACTTGGAGGCAGATTTAGCAGATTTTCCTGCACCTACACAACCAAAATAAGATAAGTATTCTAACTGATTTAGAAATCCTACGTAAAACTACTTTTTAAATGAGGATACTTACTTGACCTTGTGGCAGATGCGGAGGATACTTCCTGTGAATCTTGGGTGGCAACTTGAAAACTTCTTGTCTCCGGATCAAGCTTCTTGAAGGCCAAAAGCCTCTCTTTTGCAGCAGGTGTCAGCTTCAGATGAGAGATGGAGATAGCTGCACAATAAACAAAAAACAAAGAAAATATTAGTGATCCTCATCCTAAGGAACAAATCTGATGGTGATCCTTCTAGGATCCTCTATCCTACCATGAGTAGCCCACTCCTTGGGCAGATCCTTCCCATCAGGGATGGTATCCCTCCTAACAAAGAAGAACCGTCGCTTCCAATTCGTGTCATTCTTGGTGACCTTGAGAACAGGGTGATCCTCTCCGGCTTTCCGTTTAAACAAATATCGACGGGATCCAAACGTTGTGAGATCATACATCTCAGCCAGCTCCGCCATTCCTAAATCAATCCCTTCCTGCTCAATGATCCTTTCAAGGGTATATAAAACCCTCCAGATCATTGGCATGGCCTGGATATAGGAGATGCCGGTGAGGGAAAAGAAGGACTGGGTGAATTGAGGAAAAGGATACGAATATCCTATTAAGAACGGAGTAACGGGAAAGGCTACCCAAGTATCAGAAATAAAGTCACTCAAAGCAGTGGGAGTAAAGGACTTGAAGATGGTGTTCGCCGGAAAACAATGACGGATTCTATCAACCTGAGGATCAGTAAAACAGCATCTCTCGGTGGGAGAGTCTTTGATGATCCCTTGACCCTTCAAGGGACTGTTCTTCTCAGGATCCTTATGAGGGGAATTCCGGAGCAACATATTTGCAGAAGAATGGAAAGAGACAGAGAAACAGAGTAAGAGAAGGAAGAAAAGAGGAGAATACCTGATCAATCTTCGGATGAGATTATAAAGGGAGTTTCTCTTGAATTTAAATGCAAACTGATCCTATCTCTATCTCCTATTTATAATGATGATCTGCAGGGCTGTCACTTCTGTGACGTAAGAATTGCAACGACTAGTCCGACTTCAACGGCTAGTTATCCGATTAACTTGTTGCGGATAAGATCAAGCAAAATATAACTCATTTATTTACAATATTACTCCTTATATTTTGGGGGCAATTGTTAGGGCTGGATTTTTATGACATATGATCCTTACATGTGATCCTAACCAATGATCCTTATTTCTTTGGCAGATAGTGATCCTCAGAAGAGTTCCAGGATCAGGATCACGGACCATCATAGGGATCCTCATGCTAACAGTTGTTTTCATTGGATTTAATGTTATCTTGCAGGAATGTCTAGCAGGATCCGCTCTTAGCAACGTAATCAAGGGACTCGTCTTTACAACTTTGGCATATGCTTAATCAGAGATGAACGTTGTAGAGGATATGGAAACTCAGCATGATTTAAGGGCGATAATTTAGGCTAGATTTACTTTTATTCCTAAAGGGGTAATGAGCTGATAGTTAGTCTATTTACCTAAAATAGGGCCACTCACACTTGTATATATAGCACTCTTCCACATTCGGAAGACACACAACACATTCCTCACACGCTTAGACACAATACTATAGTGATCCTTGTACTCAGCTCGTTACCATCCGAAGTTGTAATCATTATTTGTTATATTGAAGTTTGGTGATCGGTAGTTGCCATCACCCGAGGTTTTTTATGCCGGAGATCATTCATTGATCAAGGGCTTTTTCCTCGTATAAATCCTTGTGTCACTTGCATATTTCATACTAAAGTGATCCTTTATTTTTTCATCAAACCAAGCATCATTCCCCGTTTACATAGAGTTTGGTTGCATTATCCTTGTGTGATTTTTTGACCAAAACATTTATCCTGACCAATTTGAGCGGGTCTTCAGGATGACTTGGTCCTTATGAACGTTAGTCCCTTGTAACCAACATTTTACAAGCCCATCGTTAGTAATAGTCAGGATACTGCCTCATGATGTTACCAATATCCTGACCCGGTATCCTGATACGGTATCCTGATCCGATATCCTGATCATATGTAGGATCGTATTCTGACCCGAACGAGTCTATCAGAGGAGTTTTGATCAGATACAGGTGCGGAAAACAAGTACCTAACGTAGAAACAGCTAGATCTTCACTTAAATCACACTTTAGATTGATATAACAGCGTTTACAACCAAATCTCACACCGGCAGCACCTCGGTATGGAAAACAAGAACGTTACAAATGATTTCGCTCATGTGGTATATATAGGGACTAGGTTTCGCTTATATGGACATGTACACAAAAGCGAAACCCCCTATTGTACGTATAAGCGAAACTAATAGTTTCCCACATACGGACATGTACACATAAGCGGAACTAATAGTTTCCCACATACGGACATGTACACATAAGCGGAACTAATAGTTTCCCACATACGGACATGTACACATAAGCGGAACTATCCATAAGGTTTCCCACATATGGACATGTCGGGAAATCTCGTACAATGAGCCCTAATCTAACATTCTAAGACTAAGACTCGATACAAGACGAAGTCGACAGATGTATGCGCTAACAGACTCCCCCTCAGATGTTGACGAGTCTTAAGTGTCGAGTCTTCGCATCTTCAGTCTTGATCTGTCTCTGGGCTTTACTCTCTCAATCTCTTCTTGCAAGTCTTCATACTCCCCCTTGCGATATGCTGGCATCTCTTCAGTTCATCAGCATCATCAGCTTTAGGATCGTTGTCTGGCTTTCCATCTAACAGCTTCTCAATATCAATCAGCCTAACTCTTCATGTCTCAAGATCATTGTCTGGCTACCTCCAATCAGAGTCCTCAGGTATTGGAACCTGGCTCCCATCTAGCTCAGATCTCATAAACGAATAACCTGGCTCAACTTGACCTGCATAAGCTCTACCTCAAAGTAAATTTCTCTCACATACATATTTCAAACATATAAACTTGCACTAATTCAGACTCTCCTTCAAAACCCAAACACAATCATTTTTCAATCTGATGAACCATTTGAAGGTTTGATAAAAATAATCAGTGTTAAAACTAACTCCCCCTCAAATTATACTCATCATGTTTAGCACTCAGAATTTTGAAAATCAGCTTTCCAATATCAGTTGTCAAAAATCTTTTTGAGTTTTCTGAAACTGTGTGCTAAAACACACTGAAAATCTTTTTGGATTTTGAAATAAAGAAAATGTAATGCAGTAAAGAAATATTTACAAACAATATTTTTGTGAGTTCGTGTAAGAGGATCATATCAGTTTTTGAGACAAGTCACCAACACCGTTAAGCTTCATTTCATTTTATGTTTTAAACAATTCACCTAGATTGTCAGTATATTTGTCCAATTAAATTTTCACACAAAGTTCAACTGTTCCGAGATACGATATTAATGTTTTAAAAACTTGAATTTATCCGTGTGTCCCACTTCTTGAATATACTCCCGTATCCAGATCCCAATATTCAGTCTTACAGGTGAGTATACCACTAATGATATCTGTTCAGGGGTTAGATGCGAGGGCCGTGAGAGCTCAGGTCGATACTTCCGTATACGCAGAGAGATGACGGCTTCGACTTTTCAGTGTGTCCCCTTTAGAGGATCTTTTTGATTTCAACAGCAGCGACTATCAATTTTATTGTTTCATCAGCATGCTGAGGGCGATGCTATGTTTCAAGCATTTGTGGAAAGCATTATCTGGGGACTAGGTCAGTACTTCCATACAGCAGAAGTCTCGGGATAATACCCCAGATATCACTGAGCATAAAGACCTAGTATCTCAGAATAAGGGACCTTTCAAACAAGATTTCAGGGGTTACCTATATATCCAAGATGTTGTTCCCCACAGAATAAGCAAGTTTGAATTTTTAGGTTTATATCTCGTTACAATCTACTAAATGTGTAAAAACCTACTGGCATATCCGCAGTGAGATTGTTTATCACATTTTTAACTCTCCAATTCTTTAGCATGTTGTGACAGTCCACTGATGTACTATCATTTCCTCTTTTCACAACGAAACTCATTTTTGAATTTTATCATGTTTTTGGCTTTTTCAAATTTTTCTAATGTTTTTGGATTTTCTGAAATTTTCTACTCCCCCTAAAATGCAAACACATTAAAGAAAAATTTGAAAACTATCTAAGCTTCTTGACCCACTTGAAGAAAATTCAAAACAAACTGTACAGAAACATGACAACCGATATCAAATCGCCTCAATTCGCCATTCACTAGGCATAAACAATCTGAACTCCCCCTTTCACAAACTATTTTCTCATTTAGATTTTAAAACACTTAAGTTTGTTTTAATCAAAAGGATTTTTCCGGAAAATGAGTTTGTTTTTACCACTTGTAAGTTTACCACTTGTTTAAGTACGGGGATATGGTTCATCATCTTGTCAGTTTTATCAACTGTAGTAAATCAAGTACAACTTAATGTCATTGATTCACTGTTTGCAATCAAGCAACCTCTAAACCACTTGTAAGAATAACCACTTGTAGGTATAACCAATCAATACCAATTGTAGGAATGAATCATCTACATTTTACCCATCAAAGTGTTGATTCCTGCTTCGCACTTACCAACCTGGAAGCTCCGGCGTAGTCATTCAACCTGTAAAATTTTAACAATTTTCAAGCATTTTCAAAAAAAAAAACCTTATTAAACATGAAAGATGCCGATTCCTGATCCACGATTACAAACTTGGGATCTCCGGCAAGTCAGGTTTTTCAAGCAAAGAAAATTTCCACCCAAGCCTGACCAGCCTTGGGTGATTTCAATTCGGATTTAGTTGGGGTGTAAGTTGCTTTCCTTTTAGCATAAAAATCTTTTACCCCTTTCACCTTCCCATCAACCATTTTTCCGAAAATCTTCTTTACTTTCCCATTAAATGCTTTCTCAACATCAAATTATCCTTTTCAGAATAACCCTGATTTGAGATTTCAGACTCTCCAACTTTCTTTTTAAAATTCTCAGTCCTTAATGGTGGAAAGTTCTCATCATCCATTGAAGGAACTGAGTTTTCATCACTCTCATCAAACTATGGCTCCTCTGATTTTGTGGAATCAGATTCATCGCCAGATTTTACCTCAGATTTCTTAACAACCCATTTTTGGTTGTCAAGTTTCACACTACGTCTGTAAAATCTCTTCGAACATTCACCAACTTCAAATGTTGAATTTTTGAAAACTTTAAATTTTTCAGTTGGTGGTTCGGTTTTATCAACAACAACTTCTTTCATTTTTCGAGAAACTCCCTGTTTTATCTTGGTTGATTTAGGACAATTCCATGCAATGTGTCCAACTTCATTGCATCTAAAACAGGTTCTGGTTTCTTTTCTCTGAACTTCATTCTTCTTTTTCTCAGCAAGGAATTCTTGATTTGATTGTCTCCAGAATGAGCTCTTATTTTCCTCTTCAGCAGATGGTCCTGAAACAAATTTTGTATTTTTAGAAAATTTTTCATTTTTATAGTTTTCAGGTGGAATAAAACCAAGTCCTTTCTTTTTGTAGCTACGATTTTGGTTTGGTTTCTTTTGAAAACCAGAACCAGAATTGTAACCTTTTTTCTTGTTTAATCTTTGTTGTACTCTTGAGGTGTAAGGTTTTGATTTACCATTAAGATTTAAATCATTTATTTCAGAAATATTAATTTCTGTAAGTTTGAAAACCTTTTTGATCAATTCATTTTTAACACCTCTTATTGGAAACTCTTTATCAAAATATAATTTGTCAGAATCATTCAAAGTATATACAACTTCAAATGTTTCATCATTCAAATTAGATTTTGACAACAAAAATTCTTTACTATAAACCCGTTTTCCTGACGATTTTGAACTCTTTTCGGACGAATTTGAACTCCCGACTGACTGACACGAACTTTCGGACTTGGACTTTGACTCTGACTCCTCATCCTTATCCAACACCTGATCGACCACTCGTTTTATCAGTTCGGACTCATGATCTGTGTCGGACGTTGTGAACGTGACATCAATATTGTCTGGTAAAACATCGGTTATCTCGGATTCTAGCTTAATATTGACCGCCTGTTTTAGTTCTTCCTCATTAGGTTTTCTAGGTGAGTACCCTTCCCAAATTGGAGGCGGACACTTATTATAACAGACACCCTGTTTCTTACCAGTATCCTTCTTCTTCTTTGGCCGTTCATCTTTAAATGCCTCAAAACCTTCAACTGTTGGATAAATTCTATCGATTATGTAGTCACAACCTTTGTAACTTTGCAGCAATCTTCTGATTCTTTCATTCTCAGCTGCTTCACTATCCAACTCTTTCTTCCATTTTGCACATTCTTCTGTGTACAAGTTGATCTCTTTCTGCTTTGTCATCATAGTAGCATTCATCATCTTCAAAGCTTTCTCTCTTTCAGAGTTAGTCTTCTCCAGACTATTCACATGTCTGTTCAATACATCATACGACTTTTTCAAATTCTTTACATCAAACAACAATTGTTCTTTCAACTTTTCTAACTCACTAAACCTCTCATCTTTTTCTATACATTGTTTACAAGACTCTGAACATGTAAGACAGGGTTTTGTGACTTCAACAATCTTCTCGACTTCAACTCTCTTTTCAACTTCCACAATTTTCTCAATCACTTTGACTTCTTTCAATTCTTTTGCAGCTTTCTTCTCTTTCAGTTTCTTAAATTTTTCTGCAAAATAAAATTCAAAAGTGTCAGAAGATAAATGAGTTTTTCCAAGATTTATCTGTTCCATCTCTTCATCACTATCACTTGTTTCTGATGAACTGTTTTCAGATGAAACAGATCCTTCATCTTCACTTTTCTCTTCATCAGATAACACTTCCATTCATTCCTTCAACATTTCTGGCTTTCGAATAATATGTGCAATAAACGCTTGAACATTTGAATCAGCTGGAATAAACTTGTCCCAGCTAAAGCCTTCAGTCATTTTCTCATCATCTTGATCAATGATGCCATAATAAGCTTTCCTGTTTGCATCCTCGATCATTCTTCCATGTGCCGTTTGAGCTTCTTTTTGTTGATTCGGTTGATGAGTGATCTGCTGATAGATAGTTTTTCTATAATAATCATCTTTCCCAGATGACTCCTTTGCTCCTCTCGGCTCCTGATTCTTGCACTCTCTTTTAAAGTAGCCTTTCTCCCTGCAACGAAAACAGACAACTTTAGATTTATCAAATCCTAGATTAGAAAGGTTTGCATCCAAGAAGTCATTTCTTCTTGTAATCAATCTAAACTTTTCTGCTCTCCTCAAAACACTCGCTAAAGCCCATTTAATGTCCATTAGTTCAAGCTCCTCTGCATCGATTTGGTCATAATCTTCCTTTGTGAGCATCGGATTACCAATTCTTCCGGCAATCAACCCTTCATAAGACTCTAATGCAGTAACCAATAATCCCATATGATTCTTTACAATCTCTTCAGAATAATTTTGTCCATTTTGAAGATGTAAAGCCACATTGCACTGAATTAGATGACCATTTCCAGCAGATGAACTTTAAACACTTGGAGGATTCACCGTTGAGAACCCACTAGTGTTGACTGATCCTTGACTGCTTGGTGTAGACTGATTTCCAGCACTAAATGCAGTTTGTATCTTTGGACTTGCTTCAGCAGTTTGAACATTTCCTTTATAGTACAATTTAATATCTTGTTGATGAGTAGAACTGTTCATTCTAGCAATTTTCTGCTGCTCCAGATCCTGTGCCTCCAACTTCTCGATGAACTGTGCAATCGATAACCTGCTAAACTGCCCGGAATTCTTTAATATCATCAGATATGTACCCCATTCCTTTTGCGGTAATGCATCAGCAAGCTTTTCAACCCATTCTGCTGGAGTTTTTGTTATCTTCAACTGTGACATGGTGCGTACGAGATGACAATATCTTTCAATAAGAGTCTTTGTTGTTTCACCAGGCATGCACGTAAAAAGTTCAAACTCCTTTTTCAACAAAGCTGCTTTACTCTGTAACATTTCAGTACTTCCCTCAACTTTCTTTCTAAGAGCTTCCCAGATAGAATAAGCATTTTCATCATGTTGAAGTAACACAAAAATATCTTCTTTAACAGCTTGTTGTAACAAATTGATCATCATCTTCTCTGCTTTATAACTCTCTCTTTCTTGCTCCGTGAACTCTGAAATGATTTTATCAACACCCACTGAATTCTTTGGCCTCTCATATTCAGTTTCGATGCTCTCCCAAGCTTTTAAATGATTCGCCTGAACCTAATTCTCAAACCATTTCTTCCATCCGTGATAATCCTCAATTCCCATAAGTTTCGGAGGTTTTTGCATTGTTCCGGTTTCAATCTCCATTGCCATGGTCTTAGTAATGTCGGACGGACTAGTCGGAGTTGTAGCAAACGCATTGTAGAATTCAGAATCCATGTTTCGATATCGAAGAATTTTTCAAATAAGTTTTCAAGCTAACTGGTTCTCCTTGTAAAACACCTGTATCACCTGACGTAGAAACAGCTAGATCTTCACTTAAATCACACTTTTGATTGATATAACAGCGTTTACAACCAAATCTCACACCGGCAGCACCTCGGTATGGAAAAAAGAACGTTACAAATGATTTCGCTCATGTGGTATATATAGGGACTAGGTTTCGCCTATATGGACATGTACACAAAAGCGAAACCCCCTATTGTATGTATAAGCGAAACTAATAGTTTCCCACATACGGACATGTACACATAAGCGGAACTAATAGTTTCCCACATACGAGCATGTACACATAAGCGGAACTAATAGTTTCCCACATACGGACATGTACACATAAGCGGAACTATCCATAAGGTTTCCCACATATGGACATGTCGGGAAATCTCGTACAATGAGCCCTAATCTAACATTCTAAGACTAAGACTGATACAAGACGAAGTCGACAGACGTATGCACTAACATCATATACAACTAATAAAAAATCAAGATACAAAGTCAGGATATGGGCTAAGAATTTCACCCACAACAACATTCATTATGCATACATTGTTATAGAGTCAGAGGTGTGTAATGTCATGTGTATCATGACCACTATATTAACTTATTTTGACAAGCATACAAATTTTTTTAGGGTATCATCCATCTTGGTACTACCCTCTAAGGTGGTTCCAAAAATGCGCATTGGAGGCTTGGAGCTTTGAGGGGCTTTGTTATGATTGCGGTTCCAAAAAGCAAATGCTTTGTGTTTGGTTAAGTTAATATTTACTTATGAACCTATAATTTTCCTTATGTGCAGGCGATGTGTAGATGTGTTCTTTGTATGATATGCTTTACTTCACCCCTCTACAAGACTTAACATCCTCATTGAGTGGCATCACACACTCCCACATTCCCCATGGTTAATTATAGCCCTGCCCACCATTCGACATTATTGCCCGGAAGACTACATGCTAAGTAGTTAATGAGGTAAAATATCGGATATCGCTCAAGAACTGACATTTGAGATATCGGTTATCGCGATGAGATATTGGTAAATATAATATCATACTAAATTTTTATATATATAGCAATTCAACACTAAAAATTCAGTATACTCCCCTACCATTAACAAATCAGCTTTTTGCAACTTGCAAAACACTAACAATTGTTGCAAGTAGGAATTGATAATGACTTAAAACACTAACATTTAACATCAACATCTAACAATTAAGACATAAAACACTAATAACAGCTAACAATTAAGACTTAAAACACTAATAGATACAAGTCAAAACCGCTTACGAGACCATCTTTTATGAAAACAACTACGTTTTCATTAAAATCTATATCGGAATGTTCACGAAAATAATAAACAAACTCCGCATTTGTTTTCTTTATTTTAAATTATCAAGCACAAGTTATTAAGCATACTGTAATCATAATAATTTTTAAATAAAATAAAACAAAAATATAAAAGAGGAGTGTGAAGCGTGTGAATGGGATGGTTTAATTGAAGAACTGATTTGGTGGGATACATGCCCTCACTTTTGCGAAGAAAGCCACGAAAAAAGGGCATCGCCCCTATCACGATTTAGAGGACGGTGTTTCGAACCTATGATCCACCATGGCATCTCTTTCGCGCCTAACCATCACCGCCACAACTAGGGTTGTAAACGAACCGAACGTTCAGCGAACAGTTTGTAAACCGTTCGGCGGGAAGTTCGTTATGTCCGTTCGTTTATTAAATGAACGAACACGAACAAGAAATTTCGTGCGTTAAGTTAAACGAACGAACATGAACAGAGGTTGCGTTCGTTCGTTTATGTTCGTGAACGTTCGGTAATGTGTATGTTTATGTTCGTGAGCGTTCAGTAATGAGTTCATTTATGTTTGTTCGTCAATATTTATTTGTGTTAGTTCGTTTAAAGGTTTTTATATGTTATATTTTGTTTTATTATTTCTAGTTTTTAAAATTTTGAAACCCTTGTTATCTTATATGCCTCTCACAACATCCTTCATTTCACTATTTCAATTTTAGTTTGTGTTAAAGCTTGACAAACTCTTAATTTTGTGTTTATCATGTTTTTGATAATCACGCCAACTGTGTTCGGATAATTATGTTAAGTGTTTATTTATTTTTTGTGGATTCTTTGTAATGTTTGTGATGAGAACGCAGATTTTATTCTAAAATGAATATTGTGTTCATAAACATCGTTTGTATTCATTTATGTTCATGAACATTTGTTAGAGTTCATTAGCATATGGTAAGTGTTCGTGAACAGTTCACGAACATGTTCATTTCCTTAATGAACAAACACGAACAAGAAATCTCGTTCGGTAAGCGTTCGTGAACAATTCATGAACACGCTTGTTCCTTAACGAACGAACACGAACAAGGCCATGTTCGTGTTCGTTCGGTTCGTTTACAACCCTAGCCACAACACATATCCTGACTACACGATTGCCCTCGCGACCATTTTTGTATCTCCAAACGTATTTGAGGCATGTCGTCTTACGAGTATTACATAATTTCGTTGCGTGAATGTTATATCTACTTACATATTTGCATATTTAGGTCTTGCATTGCCAGCATCAGATCATCATTCAAGTCTAAGTTACTTCACGACAAACGCTTGGTACTTTGACTCTCCCTCTTTACATCACTTGTTTGATATGTCTTCTGTAGTCACCCATTTTATACTCCCAATATGCACATCTTAGCGTATGTGTCCTCGTTACTCGTAGCATGTTGTTTTTCAAAGAACCTATACAACCAAAAGCCGAATTCCCCTATGTTATGTACGATTAGGGGTGTTTATTGAATCAAATATCAAATTTTCGAATTGCTCGAATTATATTTTTTTTGAATAATTTATTTATTTGCTTGAATTCGAATTTAATTCTAATTCGATTAAGAAGCAGCTAATTCGATTCAAATTCGTATTCGAATTAAAATCTCAATTCGAAATCGATTCTAATTTGATTAAAAAAATCGAATTCAAATTGAATTTGGATAATTCATTTTAATTCAAATTTAGTTAAAATATGTAATAAATTTATTTAAGTTATGGGCTTTGTAATGAGCTATTTTAATACTTACAATAAATAGAGATTAATTTATATTATAGCCCAATAAAAGTTATATATGTATTATATACAAAAATAATAAATAAATATGTATAATTTCAATTCGAATTTTGAATCGAATCGAATTTAAAATTATAAATTCGTATTCGATCCGGATTCAATTTACTGGACCCAAATTAAATCAAATTCGAATTCCTGATAATCGAAACGAATTCTTGATAATCGAATCGAATTAAATCGAATTTTGAATTCTTCAATTTCGAAACAAATTCTAAACACCCCTATGTACGACCAGAAGAGTACCCACATAATGTGGCAGGGAAGACAGACATTGTCAAAGGTGTGCACTGTTTGGTTATTAGCCTCAACTGAAATCAAATCAAAATCATCGGCTAATTTTTTTATTATCCAGTCAGTTTTCGGTTAACTGGTTCGATTTATTCAATTTGATTGTTAGTTTTCGGTTCAGTTCGATTAATTTCGGTTAATAACCAAACCAAACTTGGTTTAAAATTTTTTCCTTCGATATACATGAAATAGAGGTATAAATACTAAAAATGGATGTCTATAACATGAAATACATATGAAATACATGTAATGAGATATATAAGCTACAAATATATGAAAATATAAATGGTTCAGTTTGGTTAATTTCGGTTTTTTGGGGTTCCAAAAAATCGATAAACGTTTTTTTTGTTAATTTGGTTTTCTATTATTGGTTGATTTCGGTTCAGTTTCATTTGTTGTTGGTTCAGTTTCGGTTAATGGTTCGATTATTGCATATCCCTAGACACTGTTAATCACTTACCATATCAAAATTTTTAATTAAAAAAAGATTAACGTATGAAAAAGTTATGTCCGTTTAAAAATCATGGGTGTAGTTGGTTTAAAATAAATTGGCAAAAGTGTACTAAATAACTAATCCAACTTTGGTTAAAGATAGGGAATTAAAGTGTAACAATTATTTATAATTGTTCCTAACGTCTAAACTGATCACGACACGTTACCGCACGATCTTAACACCTTATTAACCGAGTCATATTGATAACAACGAGTGTATATATACATATATGTTTACATCTTATGGAAGCTACCACGAGACACGACATTACTACTTCCGCTACATGACCATATATACATATACACTTACATATATGTGTGTGTGTCTATATCTTACAAAACACTATGACGAGTCGTATTTTATCCGTCAACGTATATGACGAATATTCAGAAAAATGTGTAAATCTATTATATGAGTTTACAACGTATTGTTTTCATCTAAATACTCGTTACGTATACGTATTTTTATTCACGACGACTAACACGACTTTGTAAATATATTTATAATTATATATAAATATATATTCTAAATCACTCGGAAACTAAATCGTTTCCGAGACTTAGTATTTATCCCAATTATAATTGGGATCAAGCAACCATAGATTGGTTATTTCAAATCAAGATGATAACACTTTCATAGGATCGTATTGTTAACAATTCGGTAGAGCTTGGACACGTAGTTTAGCTACGTCCTTTTATTACAAACTTATAAGTTCTTCCTTGATAGGAATGCTATAGTTTGCATGCTCACAATTAGTGACGCTTCAAAAGAAGTCACGTGTCTTCGCATTCCCCTTATCTCATTAATGGCGATTACGCTATGTTCGACATTCTATGAAAATGTCACCTAACAACCGGCCATCCCACGAAATTTCGGGTAAGTCCTCGAATTTCTTTTTTTGAAATTCCGACTGTTGCATATAGTGAGTAGGTTTTCACACCCCTACTCTTCCTAACGGTCATTGTATCACGAGGATTTCTTTCATGATAGCGAACACCCATTTACTTCGTTTCTTGATAAATTCATATGTTACAAGTGCATTGTTTGATACACTTGTGGTTTCCCTTCGAATAATTATTTTATCAATAGTTCAAATATTATTTCACTATACTCAATCTTTGCATTGTGATCGAGATGACCTGCATTATTGTAAGTGTTAACTCCTTAATAACGAGTCAACCAATTTCTTGAAACTCCTTTTTTTTTTTTGAGTTACGTGCATAGAGTATCATTGTAACCATGCCAAAATTTCCTTACATGTACTTAGTGTTCCCTTTGAAAGTTTCCTATCCCACCACTTAGTTATTTATTTACATTACAAAGGTTTTTTTTTTCTTTAAGTTAGCATAAGCTTAATTTGACTATATCTGATTTTCGGTGACCATTTTCAAACAAATTTCTTGTAAACTAGTTATAAAAACAGTTAGCCGCGTTGCGGCGAACTTCTTTTGTTATTTAGTCTGTGTTTATTTGTGTTTGAAATCACTACGAGCGTGTTGCACACGGAACCGCTGACAAAAATAAAAAGAAAATGTAGAAAAAAACACTAAAAATTTACCGAAAGAAAATCAACTAAAAAAGTTGTATGGTAATGATGTTGTTCGGTAGAAACCAGTAGTCAGAGATGAGCGAATAGTAATGGGTACCGGTACCGAATTTCCTGAACCGAAAGAACCTAAGTGCCAGTTCGGTACTGACGTTTGGCGTTCCTGGTAGCGGTTCGCTACCGGTTTTTATCTTCATATACCGATACCGTAACCGGGGTATCAGTTGGCACCAAGTTCGTCCCTACCCCTGAAACTAAAAAAAAGTTGTACGATACCGTTGTTGTTCGTACGGTACCTATGATCAGGGATGAGCAAATGGTACTGGGTAGCAGTACCAAACTTATCGAACTAAAAGACTATCAAACTCAATCCAGTACCGACTTTTGGCGTTTTAGTATCAGGCTGATGCTTGTTTTTACCTTCATGTACCGATAACGAACGGGTATTTTCGATACAAGTACTGGTTGACATCAAACTTATAAACTTAAAAAGTAAAGAAAATAACAATTTTATAATATCAAAACTTTATTATATCACTGTTTATTGTGTTTTCTTTTTAAGATATAGACAATTCTAAAAATATTGTTCATTGTGTTTTCTTTTTAATATATAGACGTGTTTTCTTTTAAATATATAGACGATTCTAAAAACACTGTTTATTGTGTTTTCTTTTTAATATATAGATAATATATAGACAATTAATATATAGACAATTACAAATAAGAATTTTATACCAATTTTATTTCGCATTTACAAAAAGCAATTTTCAATAAAACTTTCAAATCATACACGGGTATAAAACCAACATATGCGTCATACCCGTCACCGGACCATGAACCCGTATCATCATCACGCCTGTTTTTCAAACCAATTTACACGCTCCTCAAACCTCCTCCATCTAAACTTCAACAACATTTTCCGGCAACTTTAAACACTGCATCAATCATCATCCACGAGATTCATAAATTCATTCACCATCTGGTATTCCCAACTTTTGTTAAACAAAATGTCAAGAACGACGTCGTATTGGTGCTACAGATGCACACGCTTCATCCGATTACCTTCCGAAAACACCGTAGTGTGCCCGTACTGTGACGGAGGATTCGTTGAAGCCGTTGAGCCCAACGAGCCTCCGCCAGCCGCGATGTACATGCTCGGAAACACCGACCGGTCAGATCCGCGGCCGCGTCGTAGAACAACGCGGCCGCAGAACAATAATGACCGGTCGCCGTTTAATCCGGTCATTGTTCTTCGCGGTGGCGTTCAAGATAGGGGATTTGCACTTTATTACGACGACGGAGCAGGCACCGGTTTGCAACCGTTGCCTGCTACGATGTCCGAGTTTCTTATGGGATCCGGATTCGATCGGTTGCTTGATCAGCTGTCACAGATCGAGATGAACGGCTTCACCCGGTCCGTACATCATCCTCCGGCTTCAAAAGCAGCTATAGAATCAATGCCAACTATTGAGATATTGGATTCTCATGTGACAATGGAACAACTTCATTGTGCTGTATGCAAAGAAGAGTTTGAGGTCAGATCTGAAGCGCGTGAGATGCCGTGTAAGCACATCTACCACTCGGACTGCATTGTTCCTTGGCTTGCGATACGGAACTCGTGTCCGGTGTGTAGGTATGAGCTTCCTACGGATGCAACAGATTCTATAAATTCGAGTAATTTAGAACGAGTTGACAACGAGTCCACAGCAGTTGGATTGACGATATGGAGATTGCCTGGAGGTGGATTCGCCGTTGGGAGATTCTCAGGTGGTATCAGAGCGGTTAATGGTGAGCGGGAGCTTCCGGTTGTGTATACAGAAATGGATGGTGGATTCAACAATTCCGGTACTCCGAGGAGGATTATGTGGGAAACTAGACGGAATGGTGTAGGAAATAATGGAATTAGACGTGTTTTTCGCAATGTTTTTTCGTTTTTTGGTAGATTAAGGCCAAATTCTAATTCCAATTCCATTTCTGGTGGTGGCTCGGTTCCAGGAAGCCGGAGTTTATCTAGCTCGGTTTTTGGGCGAATGTCAAGAAGACGATCCAGGACTTGGATTTTGGATGAACAACATGGTATGTCTAGATGGTAGTATCTGTTTGCAATTGATGTTCCAAAATTGTTGAATGAAATAGAAGATAATCGCGATCTTCGGTCACAAAAACATATCCGCATTGTAAATAAATATGGGGGCAAATTGAACCCTAGACATGATGAATGCATGCGAGGAGAGGTTAGTAATTAGTAGTATGTTGTTTTGAGATCTAAACTAATGACATTTTGCTGAAATTAAAGGTATGGATGTTGATTTTGTTTGTAGTTGATATGGTTAATTTCATCTTGTTCTGCGTTAGTTTTCTTTCCATTTTGAGAATTGAATGTGTTGATAACTGAATAGACATGAGTACACTGGTAGATAGGGCACAAGTCTAAGAAATAATTCAATACAAAATGCCACAGACGCACAGAGTGTACTAGTTGCAGATTTATGATTGTGACACTACCTAAAGTAGATTTAATTTTGCCTGTGGTTTCTGATTTCATAGTTAAGTTCCTGCATTTAATTCAAAGGGTGTTTGTTTTACCAGAAATGAGGAATCTTAACTTAAGATGGTTGAAACCAGAGGTGTAGATAGATGAGTCTAGTCGAGCTTGTGCTTTGCTCGTTTAACATGATAGGGCTAGCGCTTGGCTAATTTAACTTGATAGAACTTGTGCTCGACTCGTTTAACAGATAGGGTTCGGGCTCGGCTTGTTTAACATAACAGTGTTCGGGTTTGGCGTGTTTAACAAAAAATGGCAATAAACATGTTGGTACCAAATTTTATACGGACCATATCAAGTAAATGATAGGATGCGTTGTCTAATTCATTTAGCTATTAAATGTGGGTAGCATCATCAAGTCTACAGAAAATTCATACCTAGACATAGGTCGTTAAATCAGACTTTTCTAAGACCAACCGTACTGGGGCGTGTTCCCCACTTGATACCGCCGGAAAACGCCGGCCCCCCATTACTCTAGGCGTTTTGGGGCGTTTTTTTTGAAAAAAAATTTGATTAGCGTTATATTTAAAACGCCATGTTGCACTTGTGGAAGGTTTGACTTGGGTTGACCCACCAATGAGAAATCAGTTTGTTTTTTTTTCTTTTTTTTTTGTTTAAGAATTGAAAGTGGCATTATTTGGGCATTATTCCCACTACGCCAATTTTGCAATAACGCCCCATGCTGACTGGACCGCCACGTGTCGAATAATGCCCCATGGTGGGGGCATTATTTTGCCCTTCCACTACACATGGTCTAATAGAAAAAGCATTTATTCGGAGACATCAATTTCTCTCCGTTAGGGGAGGCGTCATTTGTCTTTCCAATCCTAACACCATGTAGTGGTGAACAAACATAATGCCCCCACCATGGGGCATTATCCGACACGTGGCATCCTAGTCAGCGTTGAGGCATTATAGCAAAAGTTACGTAGTGGGGCATTATGCCAATAACCCACATTCAATCATTTCAGTTTTTTTTTTAATTTAAAACATATGATATTAGCTCAAAAGTTGTCAGACAAGTGGCTTATGAAGACAAACTTACATGTTTCGCCCCTATGAAGACACAAACGAAATATGTGTTAGCTCAAAAGTTGTCAGACATGTGGGGTGTGATTGGTGGGTCAAACAATATGTAAGGCGTTTTAATTAAAACGCCAACATCATTTTTTTCAAAAAAAAAAACGCCGGGTAACGCCTAGTGTAATGGGTGTTTTGGGGCATTTTTTTTTCAATTTTCTTTTAAAATCACGCCCCACTACAGGTGGTCTAACACCCGTTAATCTGTCGCAGAGCACTTAGACTATTCACTACCGGCCTAAACTACTTGATTTGGTGGCACCACTACCCTAAACATGAACCCCATCATTTTACACCACACACCACATTTTCTTTCTCTCCATACACAACTCTCTCCTAGTGTCACACACACCCAAGCAACAACCATCCAACCCACCTCGTACCCACCAGGCACCACCCACTGAACCGCCGGCGGTGTCCCCCCCCCCCCCCCACACACACACACAATAAATGTTTAAAAACTTTGGTAAAGTTATCTTACAAAATCTTCTGAATCTTCGAAGGGTACAAAAACACAACGGATCGCAAAATATAACACAACGCTAAGAAATATAACATAATATCAAGAAAAAAAAGGACAAAATTGAGTCGCAAAAAACACACAATTACACAAATAAAGAAAAGACACAATGCTAAATAAAAAGACACAAAAATCTAAATAATATTTCTAAAATCCAAAAGCGAGAACCTAAAAATATCATATCGTAGAGTTCAACGAGACATTGAACTAGAATCAGTTCAATTGAAGTCCGTTTGTTACTCTTCATACGAATTACTAGTTTTAGAAAACTACGTATTTAAATCTTACCCTGAAAACTTTGCCACAACCTCATTGTCTTTTAACATTTATTTTTGATAGGGGAAATGGACTGTATCACCCTCAACTATGCAAAATTGGCCGATATCACGCTCAACTTTCAAGTTGGCTCCCACCACCCCCTACTCGACAACTTTGATAACTTATCTATTAATTTCAATAAACTGTTTTTCTAGAAGACCTAAGTTTAAATCTTAGGTAAGGTGTAATTTAAGAGTAGTGTAGATGTAATTTAAGAGTAGTGTAGATGAGCTAGCCTTCAAAAAACTATCTGCTTTTAATTTCGTTTATTTAATTATTTATATTTATAATATAACAATTTAAAAATCTGTAAGATCACAAACTTTTCAAATTATTATTCAACTTATATAAAACTTATGGCCGGCAATAGTGTTTATTTGGTATTGGCTGACTTGGCGGCCACATGCCACCCAATTTTTTTTTTGGCCAAATTACGATTTTTCCCTGTTTATATTTATACTCATTCATGACACATCCTTATTGGCCCAACAAATTTACGATTTTATCCCGTTTTAAAACTACGATTTTATCATCAGTTCAAAATTATGCTTTTACCCTCATTTAAAAATAAATTTACGCTTTTACTCCCAGCTAAAAATTTTCAATTTTGCCATCAGTTCAACATTACGATTTTGTCCCGTTTAAATTTACAGTTTTGCCATTAGGTTTTTTTCCTTATAATAACGATTTTGCCATTTGTTGAAAATTATGTTTTTATCCCATTTAAAAATAAATTTACGCTTTTGCTCCCAGCTAAAAAATTCAATTTTGCCCTCGGTTCAAAATTACGATTTTGCCTTGTTTAAATTTACAGTTTTGCCAGTAGTTTTTTTCTCACACGGGCAAGTTACGATTTTGCCCTCAACCCCATTGATCCATTTAATTTACGATTTTATCCCTGAAACAAAATTATGATTTCCTCTCAGTTCAAAGTTACGTTTTCCCCATTGTTTTAATTTTTCTAACAAAACTATAAAAGTTTTTAGTTTTAATTGGTTGACTCGATTTAATTTTTTTTTCGTCTAAAGGAGCTGCCTAACACTCGCTTATTAGTCCTGAAAATTACAGTTTTGCCCTGAGCCCAAAATTATGGTCTTATCATCATTTTAGTTTTTTTTCCTAACAAAATTATAGTAGTGTTTTTTTAATTTATTGAGAACTATTCGGTCATCGCCCCGCAACGCGGGCGGGACATCAAGCATGGCAGGGAATAGTGTTTCCCTGCCATTGGTCAAAATGGGCGGCCGCCCCTCCTCTATTGGACAAACCATTTTATTATTTTATATTCACTTTAAAATTACGGGTTTGCCCCTAGTTTAAAATTACGCTTTTCTCCCAACTAGAAAATATAATAACCCTTTTGCCAGCAGCTCACGTTCAAAAATTACGATTTTACTCGCAGCGTTTTATTTTATACCGGCTTTAAAATTACGTTTTTGCCCCCAGTTTAAAATTACGTCTTCGCCCCCAGTTCAAAATAAAATTATGCTTTTGCCCCCAACTCAAAATTACGATTTTACCCTCGGTTCAAAATTATGATTTTCCGCCCTAGTTCAAAATAAAAAAAAATGACTTTACACCCCGCTAAACCGAAAATACGATTTCGCACTCGATAAAAAAATTACGCTTTTACACTCAGCCAAAATTACGTTTTCGTCCCAGTTCAAAATAAAATTTTGTTTTTCCTCCGGCTCAAAATTACGATTTTACATCAGTTTATTATTTTATACCCACTTTAAATTTACGGTTTTTCCCCCAGTTTAATGTTTTTGCGCCCAGTTCAAAATAAAAATATGCTTTTGCCCCCAGCTAAAATTTACGATTTTTCCCTCGGTTCAAAATTACGATATCACACTCAATTCAAAATTACGTTTTTTTGGTCCCCAATGCAAAATAAAATTTTTGTTTTCCCCTAGCTAAAAATTAGGATTTTACCATTGGGAAAAAAAATTGATTTTTCCCCCAAGTATAAATAAAAATATGACTTTGCCCTCAGCTAAAAATCGTGTGAAGGAGCTGCCTAACACTCTTTTTACTTTTTCTTTCTTGCAAAAGTATGATACTATTTTTTTAGTTGGTTAAGAATTATTCGGATATCGTCCCGCAACGCGGGCGACACAACACCTAGTTTTATAATAAAATAAACTGAACTCGTTTTTGGAATTTTATAATAAAATAAACTGAACTCTTTTTTGAAAAACACTAATAAAAGAAAAGGAATATGTCACAGAATAGTAACCAAGTTTCAAAAGTGTTCTAATTAGGTCACTTGTATCGTTTTTGTCCCAATTAGATAACTTAACATTCAAATCGAGTCATGTCCTTTTTTCTCTATGTCAAGAAAAAAATTAAGAATAAGATGTTGGGGTCGGATTATTTTAATATATGAAATTATATTTATTAAAAATAAAAACACTTTAATTACATTAAAAATTAAAAAAACAAGTTACAATTCACGTCATCACTCAAAGTTAGCATCAAATAAAAGGGAAAAAAGAAACAAAAATCCACATCACCATGGTTACTTATAAAATGGATGAAAAAACCCTTAATTTTAATGAAAAATGAATGTTGAGTGACCTGATTGGAACACTTTTGAAACTTGAGTGACCTAATTGAAACACTTTTAAAATTTGGTTACTATTCTACAAAGTTACCCCTAAAAGAAATTATAAACAATAAACGAAAAAGATAAATAATCAAAAGTAAAAAAGAAAACTGTTATAAATACAGATATAATCACTCTTTATTATCCTCTTAATTCTCCTCCTAATTCCCCCCTTAAGTTACACTTTGACTACATTAATGTTCAGTTACATTTTGACTAATCATTGTATATATATATGTGTGATTGGTAAATGAAAGATACACTTCTCATTTTTTCTTATTTCATATCACGTTATCAGCACGAAGCTCTAACCAACTAAGTTTTCTGGCAATCTTCAAAGAGACAGATTCAACAGGAATTTATCATTCATCGCATCCTGGTACACACCACCATATCTCAATATCTCACACTGTAATATGTTTTATTTTTATTACAGTATACATATGTGTATCCAAAGATAAATCACATATTGCGAATTTAAATATGGTACCAAAGAAAAGTTTTTTTTTCTCATATGATTTCTATGTGATTAATTTTTCACAGAAAGGATACAGACCTTTTTACAAAAAAATTTTTCAAACTGGATCGTAGATTTTATTCTTTGGAACAACACATATGGTATTTTTTTATTTGGATAAACCTACCTAGCATCGGTTTATTTAAATCTAAATCTTGGAGAGTTTTAGACGAAGAATTCTATTACTGCACTTTAGAACCAAAGTATAGGGTTTTTTTTTCATTATGCACTAACAGGGACAATATTCACATCGGCAACTGCCACCATGAACATCATGAAACGAAATCACTATTCACGAAATCGAACATATCACAATCCCTTAATGTCTTTAACAATCGAATATACAGTGTGGAGAAATATAACAAACCTTTGAGAAAATCAAACCAAAACCTTATACATCGTTGAAGTTTTTTTTCTCGGATTCGAAATCGAGACAAACCGTCGTTCATGAAGTCCGATTTGGAGTCTGGATCAACCGGAACACTCTAGCCGACGATGATGTAGTCGCCAGAAATCCGGTGGGTCGGAACGTTTTACCAATGGTTGAGGTTCCTTTGATCTCCTCTGTATTTGGTTCTATAACAACCAGCCCACTGCTAATTGCATCGCCGGAGGTTGAATCTCTTCACGAAACACCGTTCCGCCGCTCATCTGACTTCGTTCGTCAGTTGCTTAATAGGGATGGAGAGGATTGTGAAATAGAAATAGAAGATTGCAGTTAATTAGTGGAAATAATTTAAAGCCGTAAAAAAAGGGTTGATTTTTCTTCTTTCTGTTTTAGGGTCCACATATTGGTCAAAGTTATTTAATACCTCATGGCTCATGGTGTCATATTCGTAAATACCCCAAATTACGGCTATATATATATATATATATAAACCTTTACCGTTTTTTTTAAGTAACTTTGACCGATATACACAATATGTTATACACACTAATTAGAATATTATAAAAGGTATTTCTGTAAAATATATATTTGGCCAATCTAACAAGTGATAATTGAAATAGTCCATGCATAATTTGTGAGGTCTATTTTCATATCTTCTACGTCTATCTTTTATACTATATGTGTCGTTAGTATAATAATAATATATTATCTAAATATAATCTTGTGATACAACCAAAACAATATTTGTAGTTCATTATTAGAAATTGAAACCCAATTTTCTATGGCATCTCGAGCCATACATATTAAAAAAAAAAAAAGGGCTTTGGGGATTGTGAAATACCAGTGGCATGGTTTTGTTTTCCAATGGGCAAACTTATATTTTATTATTATATATATTATTTTGAAGCAAGAAATTATACAAAGATCTTACAACTTTTTACAAGTAGATTAGAAATTTTTATAAGAAACGAGATTCCATAAAGCTAACACTGAAGTTCTCAATTTCTTTCACACTTATATATATATATATATATATAAACATTGATACTTGAAGTTCTAACTAAAAATGAACCTGAAGTTCTCATATATTATGCATTGGCTCGTTTTAAATGCATGAATTTTTCCTTTGTAGATAAAAAATGTCGAAATCTTATGGTATTTTATGTTTGAACTATTGTTATGGTTTCATTTAAAATCTTTGTGATGTTGATTCATATTTGCGTAATATGTTTTTTTTTTATTCATACTCAAGCAAGTAGTTCGTTATATTAATTTATTTTATTATTACCAGAAAAATATGTTTACAAGCTCAAATAAAGCTATCATGGGTGATGAATGTCTCATAGATAGTGGTACCACCAACACTATTCTAAAACATAAGAAATTTTTCTCTGAGTTGTCTCCTGCAGAGACACTTGTGGGTACCATTTCCGGTGTGTGTGATCTTATAGAAGGCTCTGGAAGAGCAAGCATCATATTACCATCGGGTACTAAACTAATCATAAATGATGCATTATACTCTAGCAAATCAAGACGCAATTTACTTAGTTTTAAAAGTATTCGACAAAATGGTTACCACCTCAAAACAACTTCCGCCAATAATAATGAATACTTACAAATTACTTCAAATGAAAATGGCAAAGATACCATTGTAGAAAAGCTAAAAGCTTTATCCTCTGGATTATATTGTACCAATATTACTCCTATTGAATCATACATGGTGGTGAGTAACCATAAGGTACTAGATAAAGATACATTCACAATATGGCATGACCGACTAGGTCACCCTGGTAACATAATGATGAGGCGAATAATTAAAAGTGCAAATGGGCACCCTCTTAAGAATTTAAAAGTCTTGTTATCACAAGAATTATCATGTGCAGCATGCTCTCTCGGTAAACTCATTACTCGACCCTCACAAACTAAGTTGACACAAGAAAACCCCTCATTTTTGGAAAGAATCCAAGGGGATATCTGTGGGCCAATACATCCTCCTTGTGGTCCATTCCGCTATTTCTTAGTCTTAATTGACGCCTCATCGCGATGGTCACACGTGAGTCTTTTAGCTACCCGAAATGTAGCGTTTGCCCGACTATTAGCGCAAATCATACAGTTGAGAGCTCATTTCCCTGAAAATCCAATTAAAACCATACGAGTGGATAACGCAGGAGAATTCACATCCCAAGCTTTTAACGATTACTGTATGTCGATTGGGATAAAGGTTGAACATCCAGTAGCTCATGTTCATACACAAAATGGTTTAGCTGAATCATTAATTAAACGATTACAAATAATCGCTAGACCTCTCCTGATGAGATGCAAATTGCCATCTTCTGCATGGGGACATGCTATTTTACACGCTGCTGCACTAATCCGATTAAGACCAACTGCCGATCATGAATACTCCCCATTACAATTGGTCTCCGGAAGAGAACCAAATCTGTCCCACCTCAAAATATTTGGTTGTGCGGTATATGTACCAATATCGCCACCACAACGTACCATTATGGGACCACAAAGAAGACTGGGCATTTACATCGGTTTTAACTCCCCGTCTATTATTAAATATTTAGAACCATTAACGGGTGATGTGTTTACAGCACGCTTTGCTGACTGTCAGTTTAATGAGATAGTATTCCCAGTCTTAGGGGGAGATAAGACTAAAGAAAGACTGGTAACACAAGAGTTAACATGGAATGCATCATCATTATCAAATCTTGACCCTCGAAGTGGTCAATGCGAATCTGAAGTCCAAAAGATTATACATTTGCAAAGAATCGCAAATGAATTACCAGATGCATTCACAGACATAAATAGGGTGACAAAGTCACATATACCAGCATCAAATGCACCTGCTCGAATTGAAGTAATCCCAGAAGCGATTACCATACAAAGAAAACGTGGGAGACCAATAGGTTCCAAAGATAAAAACCCACGTAAGCGAAAAGAGCAGAATAAATCAGTTGGTGAAAATTTAGTAAATGAAACCATAGAAGAGGTAAATGTCCCAGAAGAGACAAATATAACTCCAGAGGAAAATGAAAATCCAGAAGACACACTGGTACCAAACGAAAACGAGATCTCTATCAATTATGTACAAAATAGTACAATATGGAACCGAAATGAAACACGTGTTAATGATATATTTGCATATGCTATAGCAACGGATGTAATCAATGAAAATGATTATGTACCTAAAACTCTAGAAGAGTGCATGTACAGAGTTGATTGGCCAAAATGGCAAGAGGCCATAAAGGCTGAGTTAGATTCGCTTGAAAAGCGAAATGTTTTCGGACCTGTAGTCCGAACACCCATAGACGTCAAACCAGTAGGTTATAAATGGGTGTTTGCTATAAAAAGAAATGAAAGGAATGAGATTGTACGATACAAGGCACGTCTTGTAGCACAAGGGTTTTCCCAAATCCCAGGAGTTGATTATGAGGAAACGTATTCCCCTGTAGTGGATGCGATAACCCTTAGATTTCTAATTGGCCTTGCAATCTCAGAAGGACTTCAAATGAGACTTATGGATGTCGTCACTGCATACTTGTACGGTAAACTAGAAAATGACATCTACATGAAAATCCCTAAAGGATTAAAAATGCCCGAAGCATTAAAATCAGTACCTCGAGACATGTGTGCTATAAAGCTAAAAAGATCTTTATATGGTCTTAAACAATCTGGTCGTATGTGGTACAATCGGCTTAGTGAATATCTCGAAAAAGAAGGATACAAGTCTGATGTAATCAGTCCATGTGTTTTTATAAAAAGATCACTCTCAAAATTCACTATAATAGCAGTCTACGTGGATGATATAAACATCATCGGAGCTCCTGAAGAGATAGAAAAAACTGCTAATATATTAAAGAGAGAATTTGAGATGAAAGACCTTGGCACAACAAAATTATGTCTCGGCCTGCAGTTCGAGAATTTGCGCAACGGTACATTCATACATCAGTCAAACTACATCCAGAAGATGTTAGTACGTTTTAATATGGACAAAGCTCATCCGTTTAGCATACCCATGGTTGTCCGACCGCTAGATCCTCAAAAGGATCCTTACCGCCCTCAAGAAGAAGGCGAAGAAGTACTTGGTCCAGAAGTACCGTACTTAAGTGCGATCGGTGCTCTTATGTATCTTGCAAATAACACGAGACCTGATATTGCATTCTCGGTGCATGTACTAGCGAGATACAGTTCAAACCCAACACGTAGACACTGGAATGGAATAAAACACATATTCCGATATATTTGCGGGACACAAGACTTAGGTCTTTTCTACCAGAAAGATCAAAAGTCCCAGCTTGTTGGGTATGCTGATGCTGGATATCTATCAGATCCACATAAAGCAAAATCTCAAACAGGTTATGTATTCACATATGGTGGCACAGCAATTTCTTGGAAGTCAACTAAGCAAACACTTACAGCAACGTCATCAAATCATGCCGAACTAATTGCACTATATGAAGCTGGTCGAGAATGCGTGTGGTTGAGATCAATGATTACTCACATACAAGAAGCATGTGGATTAGAACAGATCAAGAAGGAGCCGACGATTATTTATGAAGACAATGCTGCTTGCATAGCTCAGATCAAAGAAGGTTACATCAAGGGTGATCGAACAAAGCACATTTCACCAAAATTCTTCTCAACATATGACTTGCAGAAAGAAGGGGAAATTGATGTTTGCCAAATCAAGTCAAGTGAAAATTTAGCTGACCTATTTACAAAATCTTTACCAAGAAACAGTTTCGAGCAACTATCACACAAGATCGGTCTCCGTAGATTGAAAGATGTTTGTTGAATTCGGGGGGAGAATTATACACACTGTACTCTTTTTCCCTTAACTAAGTTTTGTCCCATTGGGTTTTCTTAGTAAGGTTTTTAATGAGGCAGTACAACTGATCCAGTAGTATCAGTTTATAGGTCCTGAAGTATCTATTTAATATCATCCTGAAGTATGTTATTAACTGTGTATAATAAATAATAATATATATCTGAGGGGGAGTGTTATAAATACAGATATAATCACTCTTTATTATCCTCTTAATTCTCCTCCTAATTCCCCCCTTAAGTTACACTTTGACTACATTAATGTTCAGTTACATTTTGACTAATCATTGTATATATATATGTGTGATTGGTAAATGAAAGATACACTTCTCATTTTTTCTTATTTCATATCAAAAACCACATTTAATTTATCTTCTTCCCCACCCTAGCAACAAATTCGGCCAAACGCCACCCACAACATCACAAATTAGGATTAAAAAAACATTAATTTAATAATCTCTAGATCTAAGTGAGATACAAGTTCAACTTTTACTTGGTGCACTGCAGAGTGAGGTACTGGTGGGTAATGATAGAAAACCCAGGGAAACCTGGGTTCGATCATTGAGCCAAACGGGTTTTACGAGTAATTTCAACGTCGTGCCTACGCGCGGGTGGGTTATCGGGTTTTCCCCCGAATTGGTGGTGGACTCGGATTACTCTCAGAGTACTCCGTTTGATCCAGTGGGTGTCCCGAGAGTCTTTAGGATTATTATGTTGGCCATTAAAAAAAACAATGAAAACAATGTTTATGGAACATTAAAAACTGATGACGATAAAATATTCATAACTTAATACCTAGTTTAAGGAATTTTTCAAGACTCATCTTAAATTTATCAATAAATTTTTTAGCGTACTGTAAATTCTTATAGTAAGGTTATTGTATAAATGGTATTATACATTTTTTTAATCTTGTCAAGCACGTAATTTTAGTCTTAAAATCTAAAAAAAATGCTTGTAGTTACACTAACAGAATAATTATGTAATCACTTGAGAGTCATTATAATCACTCTAGAGTAATTACACATATTACCCTACTAGAGTATATACACGATTTATTTTGCATCATCCTTAAGTAGATAGAAAAAATTAAAAAAAAAAAAAAAAGACTTTCTTCATTTCTCATTTAAGACTCAATTCTTTTATTATTATTATCATTTCTTTTTGTTACTTTATTTTTGATAATACATGTTTACCGCTATTGATAGGTTTGACATATTTTTACATTATAAAATCGGTTTGACATATTTTTACATTCTAAAAAAAATCCCATTGTAGTTGACTAAATGCAAAATGAAAACTGTAGTTTACAATCACAAAGCGAGACTGAATATGGACTTTTTATTTCAATGGGGTCCATTTTTTGGTCGGTCCTTGTTCGGGTTGAGTTAAAGTGAGGTTTGAACTAGTTTTTTAAAAAAAATAAGAAAAATGAGCTTACCAAGAATTGAACCCATGACCTCTTGGTGGAAAAGAGGGAGATTTACCACTACACCAGCTTTCTTTTTAATTCTATGGTATCCACCTAATTGTATTTATGGGGTCCATATACAATTTAATATACCGAATCTACTATTTTTTTAAAAAGATTGGGGTCCGGGGACCCCGATGGCACCAATGTGGGTCCGCCCCTGAATATGGATATAAATATGACGAGTTCTTTGGTAAAAAAATCTTTCACTTTGAAGGTTTTGTTTAATCCGAAACTAGTTAGGCTAGAATCCATTTTGTACCAAGCTTAGTTTTAACTTAGAACATGAGGGGGTCAATACCTAGTCAAAAAGGATCTAGAGTGAAAAATGAATTTAATAATTTACTAGAGGGAATCTTCCGCATGATGTAGGAATTTGGTTTTAGTCGGTATCAGTTCGGTTTTTTATGATACCTGTATCATATTGGAACTCGGTATAACAATGAAAAAAAAAAACAAAGTTGTGACATGCCAAAAAGTAGTGGCGAAGCTTGAAATTTTCCACCGGAGGGTCGGAAGTCTCCGAACCTAAAAATTCTTATATAAGTAAAAAAAAATTTATAAATCCGGAGGGTCGAAAATGTATATACCTAAAAAATTCTATACGAAACGTACATACATAACACTACTGAGCGAAAAGTTTGGGAGGTCGGGCGCCCCCGGCCCCTTGAAAGTTGCGCCTTTGCCAAAAAAGATATTGACACACATGTTTTGCATTGACCCAAAAACATAAAAACGAATGAAGTTGTGATATGCATAAAAGGATATAAAAACGTGCATGTTTCAATAATACTCGATATTGGTACCGATATCGGCATCGTGATATTGGTATCGGTTCGTCACGATACTTGCACTCGTTATAGCTTACAATACCAAAATGAAAAATATATATTTACAAATAACTACTTTAACTTTATCACAATAATAAAATATACATTTTGAGTAATTAATTAATTTAAAAGGATTATGAACACACTGTACTTACTTTTTAGCTGTTTTTATTATATATTAACTCTTCTATTTCCCTTATACTAAATCAAAAAATAAATCCATTCATCTATAAATTAATCAAAATTGACTAAACTAACCAAATCTTTTCTTTTTCTCCTTTGACAATATTTGTTGTTTAGCATTTGATACTCTGATCCAAATGTCGTGAAAGAAGCTTTGTGTTGATAAAGATTCAAAGAAAGCAACTTTGGTGATAAAAGAAAAAAAAAAGAAAAAAGAAACCAAAGTGACTTTGATTGAACTTTAGCTTTTGTTTGTGTTTGTGCTTTAGATTCTTGTTTTGTAAAAGGTCTGCCAACTTTTGTGTGGACCATGAGTGTTTGTGTCTTACAAAATGGCATATTAAATAAAAATGGCATATCAGAAGTAAGGACCATCAAATCTTGTAGTGATCCATTTTGATCAACAACAAGACTCTTGAATAATCTAAAAGATGAATCCAAAACTTAACATCTACAATATATATACTTTTTATATATTTTCAATTAAATTTACCATGTTGGTTAATAGTTTCACCAAATAATGATTTGTGCTATTTACATAATATAAGATGAACTTACTTTTAACTTAAGTATTCTTTAACTGTAGATGTTCTAGGGCTTTCTCTAGACAAAAGATAGGTAAAGAAGGGAAAAGAAGTCCTTTTTTAAAGGTTTTTTTTAGAAAGGAAAAAGAAAGAAACATAAAATATTTTGTGTTGTAAGTTTTTAAAGGAGAGAAACATATGAGAGGTTTTTAAAATTTTCTTTATAAAAGTTCCCTAATGCTTTTGTGGAGGAAAAGAAAGGGAATTGAACGAAAAAGTTTCTGACTTTTTATAAATGATAGAATTATAGTTTTGTTTTAACGACCAACGAATAAAAGTCCGGCTACTTGGGGTAATCCAATAACAAAAAGCGACCCCATATGCCCGTAATCGTAGGCAGCGCTGTGTAGCTCAAGTACACCATCTCTAGTTCTAGGGAAAAACTGATCGCCTAAAGTCCCACTGTGATAAAACCCGGTTGGGATTAGATTTAAATTATAGTAATTATAACTTTAAAATTATCAATTATCAATTATATATATAAATGACATTGTAGAAATAGTTAAGCTTTCAACTAAAAAATAGAAGTATAAAACTTACTAGTTTCTCTTCCATGTAACTCTATAAAATATTTACTAGTTTTTCTTCCATGTAACTCTACAAAATATTAAAACCATGTAACTCTATAAAATATTTACTAGTTTTTCTTCCATATAACTCTACAAAATATTAAAACGTGTATTTTAATTTTATTTACTTTTTCTTGCTTTTTCCAACAAAAAAGAAGAATAAGTTAGTTATTTCCTTTTTTTTTTCTTTAATTTCTTTCCTTCCATATCCTTATTTTTTTCGAGAAGACGTATGGACGATTAGAAACGGGGATTAGACTCTGGGGTATGGTGGGGTGAGAGTTTGGGGCATGGGTTGACACGTGGCTTGGGGGGCTTCGCTGGACTTACCCACATTGAAGATGGTATGGTGGGGCGGGGGTTTGGGGCGTGGGTTGGGTGGGCTTCGCTGGGTTGGGTGGGCCAAACCCAAACTGAATATTTGAATATTTTTTAAAACAACAAATTTAATTTTTTTAATATTTTTAAATACAGAAAATTACATAAAAAAAATTTCTAACGCTTATATTTGTTCTTTATCTCTTCTCTCATCTTCAAGATTAGTTGCAACTCGTCACCCTCTATGTGATCAATGGGTTGAGATAGAAATTTCAAATCATCCCGTTTTTGTTTCAGGGCATCTCTAGCATCTTTGCTTTTTCGAATTTCGGCCCTTTGTTGTTGGAATACGTTGAATGTATCTAACTTGCATGCAATGTCATCCAACTGATCGCTGTATATTCCCCTACGTGAGCCCAAACTCCCAGCTGAAGGCGATGCCGTACCCGATCTTGATTTTTGAGCGCGCTTTTTTGCGGCATCTCTTCCATATTCAGGCCGGTTTGACAAATCATCCAAAAGGTCCTCAAACTCTTGATCTCGTGCATCAGATTGGGCTTGGGATGAGGCCCTTGACCTTTTGGAAGACGTGTTCGTTTCGCTACCACTGGGGATATTCGCCCACTTTGGATGGAACTTACAAATCTCCCAACAATGCATGAAACTGAAGTCGCTCCCCACATTTGTTTTGAATGTAACCAATGCATTTGTCACAATGTCGGCTTCGGTTTCACCACTTTTTGGGTTTTGCTTTGCTTTATTTAAAAAACCACTAAATTTTGTAAGTTGGCCGCTTATCTCGCTCCACTCCGAGGATAAGCTATCGTTTTCACGATAAGCCTCCCTTCCCATTTCTTCATGGAATGCTTTACTAACCGCTTCCCACAAATGGGTTCGATGTTGAGAATTCCTATTTAATAAAAACAAAATTTAATATATTACAAAGTTATATAAAAAATAACCATAAATATTAAAATAAGGGCTACAAAATATTTAAGAATACCTAAAGTTGGATGTAGAGATTGTTGATGGAGGTTGGTGAAAGGTTGATGGGCGTTTGTGGAAACGGGCTAGGTATAGAATCGTCGGTGTGTGGGAAGTTAGTAAACAAACGATTCCCGATATACGATGCATAACTCGCTTCAAGGGGCACAGGGAAGTGTATTAAAAATGGACGAGGCATTGGACGATTGGGTGGTGGGCTAGGATTATTTTCTTGGAATGCAAATGGGTTGTTCGGGTCATAACCACGATTATGAGGATGCATTTTTTCGTTTTGTAGAAGGAGAATTGAAGATGATTATAGAAGATGTGGAGTGTATTGTGGTTGAATGTGGTAAAAATAGGAATTGAAGTGTGATATTTACAGTAAAATATATATATATATATATATATATATTTAACATAGCCGTTGGCCAACGGCTAGTTTGGTTTGGTCATTGAGAGCCCGCCATGTCACCTTGCTAGACCCGCCCTACGCCCGGCTTCAAACTCCCGCCCCTTGGGCCATGCCCCAATCCAAGCCCACCCGGGATGGTGACTTAGACGTTTTTCCCCAACCCACGCCCCATACCCCATAGTCTTAGACCGTGAACCCCAAAATTCTAGCCCGTCAACTGGATCATTGATTAACCCAAGGGGGCCGTAAATGGTAACCAATAAATGTGTAGTTGGTTGGACCGAAAATGTTTCTGCTCTTTGGCTGCAGTGGGCTCAAACCTCAAACATCTTTTTTTTCTTTCTTTGACAGTGAGCATTAAATTTTCTAGAATAAATATGTAAGGGCATTCACATCTCGTCCATTAAATTCCGTGAGAGGGTCTTTCATATTATAGATAATGGTTATTAAGGAGTTGTGAGTGAATGAAAAAGAAAATGTTACTTTTTTAACTGTAAATATAAAAAACATTATTCACCCCTATAAATCTTTTAATATTTTTAGAAAGTGGTTGTGAGTAGATGAGAGGAAATGTAATGATAAAATGTATAAAAATGTATTATTTAATTGAAAATGAAAGAGAAATGTAGTTTTTTTTAGTGTAATTATAAAGATGAAGCTGACGGATAAGATGTAAATGCTCTCGTATCTTATACCTTTTAGTTGTAAAATACTTCAGTTACCAATATCAAACTTAGATGACATGTATAAATTAAAAGTGTATGACCATTAAGCCCAAAATACCAATATTCTTAAAGAGCAAATACTATTGAGGAGAAAACAAAGGTTAGCCCAATAGTCAATATTGACTAAATACAACCTATTTCTTATGAAAATTTTACAACCCTATGCTTATGAGCTTATCCAACTGGCCTGTTTCAGTTTATATACGGGCCAACAAGAAGCAACACAGTTTGGCCCAAAACTATATGTCCACAATAATTTACTGATGGGTCATACTTAATTGGGCAGTTATGCACTGATTTGTATTGGTATGGCCCGAGACCGAGAACCGAGATTGGCAATTGAGGAAACCGTTGGTACAAACTATAATTGGTCTGGTCATCAGTTTGTTTCGATAGTCCAGAGCATAATCAGTCATTTCTCACATATGATCAAAACATATTTTTTTCTCTATATAAGTATAGCAATATGCTACTTATATTAAAAATAAAAAAACGCTCGTTATTATAGTGTAATTTTTTTTAAAAGTTACGTATAAAAAGTTATTGACGTTTAAAAAAGACGGGGGAAGTTACATGTGCATTACCTAATTTCTAGTGGGTTTAAAAGACTATATTGCCCGTAGATATTTCAAATCAGTCTAAATTAATGAAAATATTTTACAATTTGGTCCCTATTGATCTCAACCATTAGATCAAAAGATCTAATGGCTGAGATTTTTTTTTACCCTTCTCACACTTTAGGCATTTTTTACAGGATCCTCTCTCTCTCTCTCTCTCTCACTATATATATATATAGGACAAAGATCCGTTAGGAACCACCCTTTATTGGGAGAACCGCGAGAACCAATGTGAACACAACCAAAAATGCCTAAAAATAGCTAAAAACACACAAATTTTTTTTTTATATTTTTTATAAAAAAAATCGCTACTTTTAGTAGCAAAAAAATTTAAAAATTTAAAAAAAAAATTGGCTAATAAAGTAGCGATTTTAACATAAAAAATATTAAAAAAAATTAGATTTTATTTTATTTTTTTTAGATTTTTTAGGTTTTTTGGGGGTTTAGTTTTTAGCATTTTAGCTTAGGGGGGGGGGGGTTAGGTTTTTCGGGGGTGGGATAGGGGGGGGGGGTTAGTTTTTTTTAACTTTTTTAGGTTTTTTGGGGGGTTTTAGTTTTTAGTATTTAGCTTGCGGGGTTAGTTTTTTTTTTTTTTTTTTTTGGGGGGGGGGGTTAGGTTTTTTTAGTTATTTTAGGTTGTGTTCACATTGGTTCTCGCATGAACCCTACCCTATATATATAGGGTATATATATATATATAGGGTAGGGTTCATGCGAGAACCACCTTTATTTCGAGAACCGCGAGAACCAATGTGAACATGGGGCAATTTTCTAAATATCCAAACAATTTTTAAAACAAGCACCTGATGTCAGACTTCAATCATATATTCAATTATAATCAATAAAGCCTTTCACGTCCGAACTATCCACAGGCTCTACACATTCTCTCCATCTCTCCACTCCATCTATCTGCATTTCATTCTGATTACATACGAATCTCTCAACATTTCACCATCACCAGTTCGTCGATTACAATCGATTCACCATATCGAAGCATTTGGATTGACATTTTATCGGAGATTTGAGATTTTACAAGCATATATTTCAGATTTCGTCATATAATCGAGGTTAGTTCCCAATTTTTTTACAAAATTAGTCGTATAAACTTTGTTACGAACATAATCACGTATCATACTTTTTTTCTTACATTCGTAATTAGGGCAACGTGATTGTAAACAATGTAGATTTATAATCCGTTCGCAATTAGGGCTAATTAGGGAAACGTGATTACAATAATAGTCAATATGACAGTATATTAAGGAATAACCATCGGAATAGTCAATATGACAGTATAATAACATCATAAGTTTATCGGAATATGTTATTAAGGTAATGTTTGGTATTATATATGCACATGTGCATAAATTGTAATAATAAGTCAATATGCACATGTGCATAGTTTGCAATAACATGTGAATAATGTATTTTAGTTTTATTTTGATGTAATGTATGGTTATGCACATGCGCATTTCATGTTAAATTATGTTAATAAGATGTTGTTGTGTGATATATACATATATGCACATGTGCATAGATTTACAAAATATGTTATTATGCACACGCGCATAATTTGGCATATTATGTTATTGATATATTTAACAGTTATTAAGGTATTTAACGTTTTTGAACATGTTAATTGTAGATCAGCAATTGAAAAAAAAATCGGAAATTTTTTTTTGAAGAAAGTCACATTTGTATTAAAATCAAAAGATGGAGAATCGTCAAAAATGCTAGACGCAGACACAGACGCAGACGCAGGCGCAACGAAAGAGAATATGAATAATAAACAAAAAGGTTATATTCTGTTGATTATTTATAATTCTTATTTTGATTGATCAGTAATTAAATATGTTTTTATGCACATGTGCTTCATTATATTAATGTTTTTTTATTGATAGTATACTTTGTATAAACATGTTAAGTTTATAAATGAAGATGTGAAAAAAGCGAGGAAGGATGTGCACAAGGACATTAATATGAGGATTAGCAAGCGGAAACAAGTGGAAACAACAAATGAAGGTTTTGTTGAAGTTTGCACGACAAAGAATAGAAGGTTATCAACATTAAAAGCCAATAGTGACAAGGATGTCAATAAGGCAGATAACACTGTTGTTGATGTTATGTGTTATTTAAAATTTTATAAATAAACTTTAAGATGCACATGTGCATTAGTATCTAAGAACATCTCATAACATGTGTTATTGTGTTTGCACATGTGCATATAATGTGTAGATAAACAGGTTCAATGAAAGAAGGGATATCATCAAAAAGAGTTAAGAAACTAGCAAAAAAATCAACATCACAAATAGTTAAATTAATCACAAAAAAGACAGAGAGTAAAGAAATTGTTAAAGGGACAGAATGTAAAAAAATTGTTAGAGCTGTCAACTGGAGATCTATACGGACACGTTTGTTGCTACATCAAATGTTGATGGGGTTGGACGCAATGTCTAAAAAACAGAAGGTTGTAGTTAAAAAATGGGGTTTGGTAGTATTTTGAATCTTAAAATGGACAGCTTACCATCAAAATTGTCACATTTTGTGGTGGATAAGTTTAGAGGGAAAGAGATGGTCATTAAATTGGATGCTGGTAACATAAAGGTGGACGAGGATGTAATTAGTGGGTTGTTGGGGTTAAAGAACAGTGGGGTTGTTTTGAACTGTCAACGGAAAGAGAAAACGAAAGGAAAAAAAGGACGAAACAAAGAAAGATGAAAATGTGCATAGTTATGTACATCTGCAAACTTTGACAGAATGGGTTATTAAGGTCATTCATGCTGATGTACATGTGCATAATTATGCACTATGCACATGTGCATAATTTGCCAGATGATGTTAATAAGGTCGTTTATGTTGATGCACATGTGCATAATGTATATAGTGATAATAAAGTTAAAGTTAATCCACATATTCATTGGTAAGTTATGTTTATTGATCCTACTTTTTATTTTATTTTATTTTGTTTATTATTGTAGATCAACAATGGAAAAAAATTGAAGAAAGCGTCTTTTTTTTTTGAAACCAAGGGGTGAAAGGTCAATTAAAATGCCGGATGGAATGGAGTATGATTACACGACGGTTAAACAAAAAGGTAAAAAAGGTTGATTAATGTTTGATGATCCAGATGGGAGTTTATGCACATGTGCATCCCTTATTAAATTCATGTTAAATGATATCACTTATGTAAACACATTAAATATATCATGCAGGTGCGCAAGAAGAAATAAACACAAAAAAGGCGGGCAATTAAGCGAACTCGTGATGAAACCTCAAAAAAAAGGAGGTTACGTGATGAAACATAAAAAAAGGAGGTGACCGAGTGCGTGCGGTAAAGAACAAGAAGTTGGCAAGACCAACTGTAACGGCGACGTTTGAGTTTGATACTGATGACCATATGGTTGTGTTCAGATTCAACATAGGGTATCCAATATAGCGTGCCATTAGGTGTAGAATGTACAATATTTGCAATTGTTCCTGTCGTGTAGAATGTACAACACTTGTAATTGTTCATGTATACATAAAAAGTAAAACATATAACATTCTAATTAATAAGGTATATGGCGTGTGTACGCACGTGTTCAACATTTATTCGGTGATGATTACGGGGCGTTGGTAATGTGATGCACATGTGCATAACATTATGTACTGATGGTTTACAGTTTATTTGTGATGATCATGGATTGTTATCAATATAATGCACATGTACATGATTATGTAATATATGAAAATAAAAGTAATGAATGTAAGAAATAACAGTTATTTGTTTAATTTTTATTAGTGATGATTATTGGGTGTTAATAATGTGATGCACATGTGCATAATTATGTACTGTTGGTTAACAGTTTATTTTTTGATGATTACAGATGGTTGTCAACATAATGCACATGTGCAGGATTACATGATGTATGAAAATATAAGTAACTTATGTAATAAACCAATTGTTTGTTTAATGTTTAATGATAAAAAAGAAAAGGGTTGATAATTAAACATGGATTCTGGTGTATTGGCAAAATAATGCACATGTGCATTATTAAGGTATGATTGTAAATAAATGTGATTTACTTGATGAGAGAATAATGAAGCATGTAAAAGTAAACTATGAAAAACACTTTAAGGATATTATAATGAATCATGTGAGTGTAACCTTCGAAACACATATAAATGTATATTGCCTTTAATCTCAAAACGTATGAATTGCAACTCCTGTTGATCTAAATTTGTAGATGTTGTTGCGGTTGATGTTGAGGTGGTATCACAGGAGATTGAGTGTTCAGAAACGATGGCATTGTCTGCTTATACACACAAGGGTCAACAACTCGAACCAACCACCGATGACTGAGACCACCCACAGGGTGAAAATTGTCACACCCCCAAAATCCACATGCGGAGTATCACCGCTTGGGAGCATGACTGACCAGGATCAAGCCACCAATCATATCGAACACAACATTTAATAATAAAAGTAGATAATGTAATTCATCACGACATGATTGATGTTCAAAACCAAACATTGTTTAAGTAGCGGAAGCATGTAAGTAAACCCAACATAAATAATAATGTATGAAAAGTCATAAGTGTTTAATTAAGCATTCACGATCCATGCTCCACAACGACCTGCTCCTCCCTGTGCAAGCTCCATGTATCTAACGACCTGCAAGGCATGTAACAGTGTTGGAACCTGAAGGTTTATTCATGTAGGTTAACAATATATAGGGATTGATCATGTAATTAGTTTATTATGTTTTGGGTTTATCAATGTGGTTTGGGCTAGAATAGGTGTCGCATGGGCTTAGGTGGTATCGGCCCTAATGTGTTTAGTATATAAACACCCCTAATCACTTGATTAGGGGTTGTTGGTTACGAGTAGAAGGCAGGCGACACAAGCAAAGGAACAAGGTTCCAGTCGAAATCTTGTATCAGTCATCAATCAAGTTGAATGCAAGTTTCGGTTTGTGTTTGTTATCTATTGTTTCTTATTTGATCTTATATTCGTTCTTGAATCGACTTGTGTTTGAATTCCGCACTTACATAAGTTCAGATTGATATCATTGATAGATCCTCACGGGTTTTACAATTGGTATCAGAGCCATTGAAGCCATTCAAGGGCTCGGTTTTGATATCAATCGGATTCAAGAAATTGCATATATTACTGATCCGGTTTTGTTGAGTGTGCTTGCAGATTTTTTATCGACTGTTCTTGACAAACTCATTGGAAAAATCACTGATTTTGGTTTGTTGTTTTCAGTATTGGTGTTTGCTGATTTTTCGGGAATTCGGTGCAACAGATTCAAAGATTACAATATCTTTGAATTTTGGAAATTGCTGAAAAGTCGGGATTGCGAGTAAACAGTTCTTATCACTTATTGTTTTGCAGGTTACGACTCGCAATCACCCAGTTGCGGCTCATCACGTTTCAGTTACGACTCGCAACCTCTGCTGGTTTCGGTTCATCCTGCCTTAGTTACGACTCGCAACCAAGGAATTGGTCTCCACTCGCAACCGTGGTTTCGGCTCATTCGGTTTTGTTACGACTCGCAACCATTTTAGTTACGACTCGCAACCATTTTAGTTACGACTCGCAACCATTCCAGTTACGACTCGCAACCATCAGAAAATTGACTCGCAACCACGTTTCGACTCGCAACGACATTGTGTTACGGACGTTTGGACTGTTGATTTTGGACTTAATAAAATTAATTAATTAACTGATTAATTAACCATGTCAACCAACAACAGTGAATTGTCTGCCCTAACTCAACAACAAGAACTGGATTCAAAGCTAGGAACCACAACACGTATTCCGAGATTAACTGATGCCAATGACTTTCCCGAGTGGAAGTGGTGCTTTGAACAACATCTGAAAGTTAAAGATTACAAGCTATGGCGCAGCATCTTGAGAGGACCTAGGGAGATTATGATGGAAAGCCCTACAGAACCTGATGTTAAAATAAAGAAGCCTCGAGATCAATACACTGAAGATGATCTGCTCATTGTTGAAGAAGATGATAGAGCTCTTTCCTATCTGACCATGGGTTTGGGTCCTAATATTGCTATGGGCTTTCGCACCTGCAAATCAGCCAAGGAACTGTGGGATTCTCTGGTAGAAGTGTATGAAGGTAATGAAGATATGAAAGAGAGTCGAAGGAACTTGCTGCAACAAAACTTCAACAATTTCAACCATATTTATGGTGAAACAGTAGATAATCAGATCCAAAGGTTTGTCAAGCTGGTGACTCAAATGCAAATGGAAGAAATTCATACCACAAACGCATCCACCAACAGACAACTTCTCAATGCATTGCCCAAGAGTTGGGATCATCATGTTGCTATGATCAAGAAAACCAAAGATCTTGCAAGATGCACCCTGTCTGAGATGATCTCGCATATCAAAGCTTGTGAATTGGATGATAAGCAGAGAGAGACTAACTACAAGAACAGCATGCTGGCTGCCGGATTCTCAATAGCTCCCACCACATCCAGTGACAGTAACACAGCTCTTCTGTCTCAAGGAGGATTCCAAATGTTTCGCAATGCTACAGCTGCTAAACCTGCTCGCACTTCAGCAAATGTCTACAACTCAGGGTCATCTACTCAGGCTTCCCCTACTAGTGCTGGAAAGGCTTCTGCTGCACCTTCTGCCTCTGTTGCGAGCAATGAAATGGTTGCCTTCTTCTCAAAACAGTCAAAAGAAAATCTTGAAATTGCAGCTTCAGTCATAAATTGCTTGAATGCCTTTACTGCGGGAAACCTTGGTCCTCCTAAGTTTTCCATGGATGATTTGGATCAAATTCATCCAGAAGATGTGGAAGAAATGGATATCACGTGGCAGATGGCTATGGCGGCTTTTAGAGCTAAAAACTTTGTGAGGAAGACAGGGAAAAACAAATGGCAAGGTCTTACGTTCTCGGGCCCCGCAAAGATGCCATTTGAGTTTCGTTGCTATAATTGTCATGAACAGGGTCATTTAGCTAGAAATTGCACGAAACCCAAGGTGAATGGTGAACAAACTCCAGCTCAGCCTGCTGCTCCTGTTACGCCCAATCGAGAAAGAGCCCTTGTGACTACAACTGGTGTGCCTGCTGATAATGTCAACAGCGGAAGCCCACAACCAATGGGATTGGCCCAAGCTTTGGTGGTTCAGCCTGATTCGCCTTTTGACTGGAGTTCAGAGATCGAAAGACTAAACATCTCAGCTCCTGAAAATCAAGCCAACTCAAGCAATATCGCTTTCATGGCCAGCAACGATTCGGTGAATGATGATGTGAAGGTTGCACAGGAGGAGGAGTCGTCATCTGAAAACTTCGCCTTCATGACTCAAATCCTGTCAGCACCTGTCAAGGGTCTCACTAAAGAAGAGGTAATTTCTGTTTTCTGCACTTCTGAATGTAGGGAACGAGTTGAGGCCTATAGAATCCATAACGCTGAGCTAATCGAAGACTATAATGAAATTAAACGCAAAAATTTCACTTTAACGAAAAATGAAAAACTTTTCAAAGAGAAAATCGAAGCTCAGCGTAAGGATATCGTCCAACTCAAAGACGATGTTAGTGTAGCCACGGCCCAACTCATCATGGTTAAAGAAAAACTGTGTGAGGTGACTAAGGAACTGGAGAATGTTAGGGATAAATACCAAATTAATCAGTTAAACATTAAAAAATTCGATTCCTCCAGTAAATTAGTCAAAAATCTCTGTGATCAACAATTGGCTTATTCTAAAAAGAAAGGGTCGGGATTGGGTTACAATCAGGCTCCTCCTCCGTACAATAACAATTATACTTACTTGCCTATGACCGAGGAGGAGATGCTGAATGAAAGTAAAATGACATACGGACCCAAAAATAATAAGCCCTCGGTAAATGTTGAAAGTTCCAAAAATAGTAAGTCCTCAATCAATGGCAAATTTGCTGAAGAGCAGGTAAAACCAGAGACGTGTTTTGTGTCAAAGGGTACCTTTGATCCTAACAGTTCTTCGTCATGTGCAGATAAAGTACCTGAAGTGATATGGGGAGATGTGTTTGGAAGTGAACAAGTTTTAGAATCTGATTCTTCTAAAACTTCTTTTGATAATACTAATTCTGGTTGTGTGTTTGGACAAGCGTTTTTGAACTCATTTCATAGTTATGTTTCGTCTTCTTTTGGGCCTGATGTTTTGGGCAAAACAGTGAATGCTTGTGATGAACCTTTTAAAAATGCGTGTGATGATGAATGTTTTGCAACTGCTGAAAATTGTGATTCTAATGTTTCTGATTCTCAAGGTGAAAATAGTGTGACCAACGATGTTCCTCAGGACACTTTCAGTGAAACCACTGAAAATGCTTCACAAGAAAACCAATCACACACTGATTTTTCGTGTGAATCAAATTCAGTAGACATTTCTACTGATGAATCTGATGGAACTTCTTTGGATGGCAACGATAGAAAGGAGTCATTATTTGTTGATGACGTCTCAGCCTCGATCGAGACTGAAACTCAAAATGATTTGCAAAATGAGAAAGAAGTTTTCTTAAATGACAGTTTGAAAGAAAATACTTGTGAAGAAAATCATACGTCAACATCTGAAACACCTAATCAAAATGATTTTCATGAAACAGTAAAAAATGAAAACTCTACTTTTTCAGATTCTCATGCTTGTGCCAGTGCTAGTTCTGATCCTCAGGCATCTACAAGCTCAGGGAAGGCACAAGCAAGTCAATCAAAACAGAACAAGTAAGCTCCATCTTCAAGACCCAAAAGACCCACAGCCACTGTGAATCATCAAAACTCTTCCACAGTGAAACGACAGATTTGTTTCAATTGTGGGATAGCCGGGCACATTGCCAGAAACTGTGTTTCGTTGTCTTCCTCTGTGCAGTCTAAAACTCAACACGCACAACATCAGAAAGTCAAACCAAATCGATTTGGTCCTTCTAAGTCAATGAAGACTGATAGGTCTAAGACAATGAAGAACGACCATCGTAGGGTCAGGCCTTCTGATCAAGATTGGAATGCCGCCAAACGTAGACATAAAAATCAGCAAAATCATTTTTCAGAAAACAGATTTAAGGCGTTTGGTAATTATGCTAACAACTGGTCTAAACAATATTGGAAACCTAAATCTAAAGCCGTGCATTCCAACTTGCCTCATACACTTCATAAAAATTCTGCCAATGCGAATTCATCAAAATTTTTAAATAAAGACAATTTAGTTTGGCAGAGGGTAACGTATTTCGATGCTCAAGGAAAACCCAGATCCACTATGGGCTGGGTTCCTAAATCTAACTAATCCCGCTACTCGTGCAGGAACAGCTGTGGAGGACTACCGTGCGCCTCTGGTACATGGATAGTGGCTGTTCCAGGCACATGACAGGAGACTTATCCCAACTTGTGAATGTCAAAGAATTTAATGGTGGATATGTCTCATTTGCGGGAGGTGAATCTGGCAGAATCACTTTGAAAGGAACTGTTCAAAACGGTGTTCTCAGCTTTGAAAATGTCAATTATGTTCCAGAACTGAAGCACAATCTGTTAAGTATTTCGCAGATTTGTGATAGAGGGAATTCAGTTCATTTTACGAAGAAAGGGTGTCATGTTCTCAAGCCTGGGATTGTTATTCCAGAAGACTGGTTCTTGATGACAGCTGAAAGAAAAGGAAATGCTTACGTCATTGATATGAACAAGAAACCGTGTGAAGAGATCACTTGTTTATTTTCGAAGATTTCAGAGCATGATGGTCTTTTGTGGCACCGTCGACTTGGGCACGTGAATATGAAAAATCTGAATCGTCTAGCTAAAGGTCAATTGGTACGAGATCTTCCGATTAAGGATTTCATGTTGGTGGAAAAGTGTGTTGCTTGTGCGAAAGGAAAGGCTCATCGAAAACCTCACAAGACTAAACCAGTACCTTCAACAAAAGCTATACTAGAACTACTTCACATGGATCTTTTTGGTCCAGTGAATGTGCTGAGTATCGGGAAGAAAGCTTACTGTCTAGTAATCGTCGATGATTACTCTCGCTACACTTGGGTGTATTTTCTCAGTCACAAAAACGAAACTGCTGGACTGGTGAAACAATTCATTACATTGGCTGAAAATCAAGCGAGTACTAAGGTGAAGGTTATTCGATCAGACAATGGGACAGAATTCAAGAATGTTACTTTGGATACGTTCTGCATTGAAAAGGGAATTGATCGACAGTTCAGTGCGCCACGCATTCCACAACAGAATGGAGTGGCTGAAAGAAGGAATCGTACTCTAATTGAGGCAGCACGTACCATGCTGGCTGATTCAAAGCTTCCTAGCTTCTTTTGGGCCGAAGCTGTTAGCACGGCTTGTTATATCCAGAATCATGCTTTAGTAAACAAACGTCACATGAAAACCCCTTATGAGATTCTGGAAGGATGTAAACCTTCGGTTTCACACTTTCGTATTTTTGGTTGTCCATGTGTATTATTACTAATGGACTCAAATGGAAAGTTTGAAGTCAAAGGTGACGAATGTTACTTTGTTGGATATGCTAAAGGCTCTGCTTATAGGGTATACAACAAAGTAACTAGAAAAGTTGTTGAGTCGTGCAACATCGAATGGCTTGAAGAGAATGCTACGGACGCTAGAGTCGGTCCAGATTGGTTATATGATTATTCTGCTCTGTTTAAATCATTTAACATTTTGTCAAGTGATGTTTCAGTTGCAGGTGAGTCAGTTCCCCAACAACCATTGTCATTTGAAGATACTGAGGACGAAGCACAGATGCAAGAAAATGTGAAGCATCATACTGTTGATCCACCGGGAATGGTGTTCACGCAACATCCTACACCGACACCGATGGTCAATCAATCCCCTGAAGGTGCATCAACCAGTGACTCTGCAATGTTTCCTGATCCAATTCCTGAGGATTGTACCGTCACTTCTCCTGTAGTTCACACTACAAGTGCACCTGATGAGGGGGAGTGTAGCAACACCACCACTGCAGAGGAGACTGTACCAGATTTGGCCATACCGACGAGCGTTCAACGCAATCACCCAATCGAAAATGTGATTGGTCCTGTAAATGCAGGAATTTTGACCAGGAGTCAATCAGGAACCATTAACACTTGCTTATATTCTAGTTATCTTTCTCAAATCGAACCTAAAACCATTGATATAGCTTTGCAGGAACCTGGCTGGGTAGATGCTATGCACGAAGAGCTGAACCGGTTTGAAAAACTTGGAGTATGGAAGCTTGTCAAGTTGCCAGCAGGAAAGCGTAAGCTTGGAACTAGATGGGTTTTTCGAAACAAGCAGGATTCTGCGGGTGTCATTGTTCGAAACAAAGCAAGGCTGGTGGTTCAGGGATTTAGACAAATCGAAGGTCTAGATTATGATGAAGTATATGCTCCGGTTGCGCGACTTGAAGCCATCCGGATCTTTTTGGCTTACGCGTCGTACATGGGATTCACTGTTTATCAGATGGATGTCAAGACCGCGTTTCTCTATGGAGATGTGAAGGAGGAAATTTTTGTCGAGCAACCGCCAGGGTTTGTGCATCCAGATCATCCTGAGTACGCCTACAAGTTAGACAAGGCGTTGTACGGGTTACATCAGGCTCCTCGAGCTTGGTATGCCACCCTAACAGAGCATCTGTTGGCTCATGGATATACGCGTGGCACCATAGACCAGACTCTGTTTATCAAGAGGGTAGGACGTGATCAAATTTTGGTTCAAATCTACGTTGATGACATCATTTTCGGATCTACAAGCGAGGATCTGTGCAAGGAGTTCGAGAGAGTTATGAAGAAAAAGTTTGAAATGAGTGCTCTGGGGGAGATGACACTGTTTTTGGGTCTCCAAGTCAAGCAGAGTTCACAAGGAATTCTGATTCATCAAGGGAAGTATGTGGATGATGTCCTGGCAAAGTTCAAATTCACGGACGCAAAGCCTGCTGAAACACCTATGGCTGAGAGACCATTATTGACTGAAGATGAAGAAGGAGAGTCTGTAAATCAACGTCAATATAGGTCAATGATTGGGTCATTGATGTATCTCACAGCTAGCCGTCCGGACATCATGTTCGCTGTTTGCAACTGTGCACGCTATCAGGCTAATCCTAAAACTTCTCATCTTATTGCTGTTAAACGGATCTTTCGGTATCTTAAAGGCCGACCTCGGTTTGGCCTGTGGTATCCGAGAGATTCCAATTTTGACTTGTTTGCTTTCTCTGACAGCAATTTTGGAGGTACTGACAGTGACAGGAAATCCACTTCTGCGGGATGTCAATTTTTGGGTGATCGGCTCATTTCTTGGCAGTGCAAGAAACAACAAACGGTGGCGATATCCACAGCTGAAGCTGAGTATGTTGCTGCTTCTGCTTCTTGCTCTCAAGTGGTGTGGATGCAACATCAATTGCAGGATTATGGTTTGACTTATCTTAACACTACTATTTACTGCGATAATGATGCTGCAATACAAATTGTTCGAAATCCTGTTTTTCACTCCAAAACCAAGCACATTGATATTAAAGTTCATTTCATTCGGGACTGTTTTAACAGAGGTCTGATTACGCTTGAACAAATCGACACAGATGCAAATGCTGCCGATTTGTTCACTAAACCTGTCAGCAGCTCGAAATTCAGAGTGCTTGTGGATTTTCTAAAAATGATCCGTTTTACTGATTGAGCATATTTTTGTTTTGTTTTGTTTTTCGTAGGTAAATTTGTTCATAAAGTTTTCTATTCTTAGGTAGTTTTTATTTATGCACAAATTTAGGGGGAGAAAAATCGAAAAATACAAAAACATTGAAAAATCGAAAAATACAAAAACATTGAAAAATTAAAAAAATATAAAAAGAGTTTCAAAAGGAAGTGTGGCTGGACTGGGAAATGAAATGAATTTTCACATTATGGTCAAGGGCTGACTCATGTAAGACCAGTATCGAAATTGTTTGACTCTAGTATGATGTGTTGGTAGGCTCTATCCTTAAGATTGGAAACAATAGCTGTTTCTGTTCAGAACTAAACCAGTACATGACCTCAGAAAAGAAAATCACTTGGAATTAGCTCATGTCTATTTGAATGTTTGTATGCTTTTCCCGATACACACAATTTTGATCTGATTCTGAAATCTTATCTGAAAAAGTCGTGTACCTCCTCTGCTGCATCCAGATACATGCTGACCTGGAGGTGCTAGGCAACGTCAGCTTCTGCTGCATCCAGATACATGCTGACCTAGCTGTACGTTGTCGATCTGTAGATCAATTAACACCCGAAAGAGGCCCTCTAGTGCCCAAAAGAAACCCAATAAACCTATATCAAATTGAGAAAACTCATTTGATCTGTATATTATATCATCTTAATCTAAGATCTATTCTGTTCTTTTCTCAATCTATTCCCAGTTAAGATTTCAGAAATCTGGATTGGACTTGTGAAATATGTGGTAGGGAAGATACTTGCATGATAGAGTGTGCTATTTATATTTCCGGGATTTGATTAGTATTTGTTTGGGTGTTCATGATTAAAATATCAAAACATGATAAAATGAAGTACGGGCAGTTATATGGAAAAGGTCTAGGGAGATGAGTTTAAGAGGACAAATATACTGACAGTTGTCTAGATCATTCTAAAATAGATCAGTGTTGATAAGTGAAGTCATGCCCGAGACCCTGTGATTTGATCCCTGAGCATCTATGCAAATTTCCTGTTTTATTTTTGTAAATAATATTTTATTATTTATTTTTGTTGTAGGTTTTTGTTTTGCTAAATAATGCCCAATGGGTTTAATGGGTTATTATTTGAAAATCAGATCTTTTTATTTGGGTTTGTTAAAATCATTTTTGAAAAACATTTCCTTGAGCCCAAGTGCTGAAAAACATTTTATTGAGCCCAAGTCAATAAGGCCCAAGCCCAACAGACTTGGGCCCATGAGAAATAGTGGACATATAAAAGGGACATTACGAGTCATTGTCTCCATTCACTCGCATCCTTGTTCAAATTCTCTCTCAACTTTCCGGCCGTAATCTCGATTCCGACTCAATTCCGGTTGCGACTCGCAATCCGATCAGATCATCAACAGGTAATATGACATCATTGTTCAAGATTTTGCAGGTTTTTTGAATTTTGTTTGAAGATTCCGGCGAATATATGAAGATTCCGATGAAGATATGAAGATTCCGATGAAGTCTCCGATGAGTTTTTGAAGTTTCCGATGAAGTTTCCAGTCGCAATCAAGAACAACAGGACTCGAAACCACTGATTACGACTCGCAACCTCAAGATTGCGACTCATGATTGCGACTCATTCTGGCTTGTTGCGACTCATGATTGCGACTCGCAATCTTCCGGTTGCGACTCAGTTTTCCTGGTTGCGACTCGTGGTTACGACTCGAAACCTTGGGTTGCGACTCATGGTTACGAGTGAACAGTAACAGTGTTTGTTTTATTTTTAATTTTTATCACTGTGCTATTGGAAACTTATACGTTTTGTGTGGTGTGCAGAAAAATGGACTTAAAGTTTATCGCGTCTCACAATCAAGTAGCATATTTGGCACCTCCACCTGTGAAGCATAAGCAGCTGTTCACGTCATTGATCAAAGGCCTAAGTACATGCCGTATCGCTCACGCTCTTCGTGAAAATCCGGTCGTTTATGAAAGCCTCATTCGAGATTTTTGGAAGACTTCAAAGGTGGAAATCATTGAAGGAAAAGGAGCTATAGCTGCTGAGATCGACGGGACGAAGATTATTGTGACGGAGCAGACTATCAGGGATGTGTTGAAGTTCAATGATCAGGAAACGGATCCAATCGAGCTTGCTGCTGGAACCATTGAAGAAATTTTGCCACGACTGAGTTATGAAGGAAAATTTCCTCCCTTGGTTAAGAAGTTTGTTCATCCATACTGGCGTTTATTATTGCACATGTTCCTGTTGTGCATGACAGAAAACCGAGGGGGAATTGATCAATTAAACACAACACAGACGGCTGCATTGATTTGCGTGATTACTAATGAGCCGTTCAACTATTCAAGATATGTTCTGGAAGCGATGAAGAGAAATGCTATTGGGCTTCGAAAGGATAAGTTTCTTATGTATCCTAGATTTGTGCAGATGATTCTCAATGAACGTTATCCTGAATTGAGGAGATCTGGTGATACTCTGGAGTTAAAGCCTATGGGACCTTCGTGTTTTGGTGCTCTTACTACGAAGAAGGGAACAGAGAAAAAGTTTGAAGGTTTGATCGAGTTGGAGAAGTTTGGTCAGTTTGCAGAGACCGAAGACATTGTTGAGAATCCAGTCAGGGCACAAGCCGTACCTGCACGTGCCATTGTTGCTGAAGAACATGACATTCAAAGGAGAGCTGAAAATGAGCCTGAGCCAGAGCGTATCACTATTAACTCTGACGATGAAGGTGTTGAGATTACATGTGATTCAGATGATGATAACATACAACTTCCTCCTGAAGTTAATGCTGATGCTGTTTCTACAGTTAACCCAGTGATTTCTGCTGAGAGTTTGGCAATGTTGATAAAGAAAGTGACTGACACGATGGGAAATCCTCCTCCCAATCTGTCAGTATCTACTGAAGAGCCTGAAGAAAGCCCAAGGGATTCTGATTCTATTCCGTTAAAAAGGAAAAGGAGGGATCCTAGACCCGGAATGTTTATTGAGCAAGGAAAAGATCAATCCGTGACTGTTGCTGATGATACCGAAGGTTTGTATGACTTCGATTTTGAAAAGTACGTTGACGATGATACCACCACCACTACAGAGAATATCTTTGAGTCTGGTGTTCATACTCAAGGTGATGATACAGTTATGACGAATGTTGAAGTTCAAAATGAAGCTGTGCCTAATGTTGAAGCTCATGTAGAAGCTGGGCCCTCTGGAATTGTTAGTGCTGGTCCTTCTGGTACTATTCATGAAGAACCGAGCAGTTCAAGTGGTAAACGACCTGTAGAACCACTTAGAATGCCTTTCGACAGTGATTCTAGTGATGATGATGAGTTTATAAGCATGAGGGAAATGAAGAAACGTTTGGTTGTGCTCAAACAAGATTCAATTCATAAAGATGCAAAGATCATACAGCTTGAAGATACCATTGTGAAGAAAGATCAACAAATTGAGCAACTGCAAGGAGACGTTAGTTTGTTGTTCAATATTGTTTATGATTTGCGAGGCAAGCTTGAAAAGAAATTTGGACAAGAGTTTTCTGATCCCACAGATGTCGAAAACAGAAAGAAAGCTTTTGAGAAAGATAATGCTGAAAGGAGTGCTGCTATGGAAAAATACTTTGAAAGAGTTACTGATCCAGAAGCAGAGAAAGCTAAAGCAGAGAGGTTGAAGAAGAAAAGAGAGTTTGTGATTCTGAAGAACAAGAATGCTAATCCAGATGATGAAGATGCACGTGCTACACATCATTTAATGGATGTTGGTGAAACTCTCTACGATAAGAAAGGAAATCGATCTGGTGTAGTCAGCTGGGGTTATGATCATGATCGTAACAGATGGTGGATCAAGAGGAAAGTTGGACCGGTTGAATGGTACAAACATTCAGGGCAATTTCAGTCTTTCACTAAGGTAGATTTGACAGATTTGACAAATAAACCTTATGTGGATGATAAGCCTAATGGTCCTGGTTATGCATTCTTCGAGAGATTAAAAAGGGAAGTTGCAAAAGGTTTTCCCTCGATGCGTACAGCGGATTCTATTGTTAAACCTGCAAAAGGGATTAGGGATCCGTATACGAACAAGCGAATGAAGATTGTCCACTGGCCAGCTACTGATAAAGAAAAGACGATTCCGTTAGTGAGAAAGATTCCAAAAGGGGCATTGAAGACATTGCACTTTTGGGCGTATGATGAACGTCTTGGTCAAGCAGTAATTGTTTGTGATGGTGATGCAAGTTACTGTTTGGTAGATCAGATCGACTTATTGAATCTTGCAGTTGAAGATCTTGAAGTATTAGCAAGCAACCAAATCAGAGCTACTGAAAAATATGAGGAAATTGCTAAGGGTTGGACATCTGCAGTAGCTTCTGTCATGCATATTCACAAGAAGGGTTTTGGTGGATACAAAGACAATATGAGTGGTGGTCATCAAAGCAGCTGAAGTCAGAAGAACCTGCATGCATAAACCTAGGGGGAGATTGTTGGAACCTGAAGGTTTATTCATGTAGGTTAACAATATATAGGGATTGATCATGTAATTAGTTTATTATGTTTTGGGTTTATCAATGTGGTTTGGGCTAGAATAGGTGTCGCATGGGCTTAGGTGGTATCGGCCCTAATGTGTTTAGTATATAAACACCCCTAATCACTTGATTAGGGGTTGTTGGTTACGAGTAGAAGGCAGGCGACACAAGCAAAGGAACAAGGTTCCAGTCGAAATCTTGTATCAGTCATCAATCAAGTTGAATGCAAGTTTCGGTTTGTGTTTGTTATCTATTGTTTCTTATTTGATCTTATATTCGTTCTTGAATCGACTTGTGTTTGAATTCCGCACTTACATAAGTTCAGATTGATATCATTGATAGATCCTCACGGGTTTTACAAACAGAGGATCAACAACTAGTTGAGCGAGTTCACAGTTTATAGTTCGGTATTTGTAATAGTATAGTAAGCATTGTATTCGTTCATTAAGTCATGTATCGTAATAGTTCGTATCGCGGCCCTTCAGGCATGTATGCGAAGATCAGGGAAAGTTCTCAAGTATTCTAGACCAGGTATATTTGTATCGCGGCCACCCGGCACCTGTGCGAAGTTTAGCGTATAGTTCGCAGCCCTTCTAGGCATGTGTGCGAAGATCAGTCATAATATCGCGGCCAACCCTGGCGTGTATGCGAAGATCAGTTCTATTAGTATCACTAGTCTAGCAGTATCTTAACCAATCACCTTCCTCACCCGAGGATCATATCACTTCGTTCAATTATCTAGAGATGTACAAGAAAGTAATCCAATCCCATTCCCACCCTGGGAACCCCATGCCTTGGCTGTGTGAACTCACCTTAGTTTGCTCGGTATGCTATGCTCTAGGGTTTATCAAGTGTCTAAATCCGTTACACACGACCTAGGTTATATTGCACATGATACGATGTAAGTGTTTGCATCCAATTAGGGTTTGCAAGTCATTGATATTCAAGCAACTGTGTGTTGTGTGCTTATCGTGTATAGAATGATATCACATAGAATACTTCATACATGCAAGATCATACAGTTGCATTCAGTATCATACGATTATATATAAAGAATCATTCACCACGTAAACAGTTAATCGTATTCACGTAATTCATGCGTCATGTCTTTGTTTACACCGTTTAGTCTAACGTGGATGTTAACCTAATTGCCACTGTTACATCCTTAGTACATTTAGCAGCGTTAATAATTTCACAAGTTTAACGGAGTTGGTGGCTTAACAAAGGACATACACATCCTAACAGATACAATCATCAATTAACATACAATTCAGGGCCTCATATTAATCATACACAAAATAGACAGGGCCTTGCCATTCTAAAACTCAGACAAGTGTGTGTGGGGGGCTTCCCCTGTTTAAAAGTCGGACTAGATCATTGGGGGTGGGGTTAAAACTCGGACAACATAGATGGGGTCACAAAGGTCGGACATGGGGGATAACCCCTTTAAAATTCGGACAAGGGAAATGGGACTTCACAAAGTCGGACAAGGGAACAACATGAAAGTCGGACCATGGGGGTGGGGGTTAAAAACTCGGACCCCTTGTTCCATGCCAAAACTCGGACCACTCTCATGTGCTTAAGAAAGTCGGACTTGAGTCCTTACAAAAACTCAAACTCTACTTGATTGATTAAGAGTTCGGACAAGATACCATTGCTGAAATTTGGACCTTATACACTAGCCAAAAATTCGGACTATAGCATATATAAAACTCGGATCAAACAAACCTTGTAAAGCTCGGACACTTAACATCATTACAAAACTCGGACCATAGTGTTTATTAAAAAAGTTCGGACCAGTTACCCTTGTTATAAAACTCGGACATCATCACATATTTAAAGTTCGGACTTAAGCAACATTCAAAGGTTGGCCAATCATCAAAACATGTGAATCATTCAAGCACGATTGTAACAGTTACGCTTTCTTTCGTTCATCAGTTACATTCCTACGAACAGGAACCCTAATTCATACACTCAGTCATCAGTCAATCATTCTAACATGCCTTGTGTCTTAACATCATGCAAATGATCATTCACTAATCAACATCATTATCATAATACTCAGAATCCAAAAACAACAATCACAGAACATCACATGAAAGCTAGGGTTTACAAGTATTACAATAATCAAGAATTGATACAATCAAACAATCAATAAACAGTAATCATTTACCTTGTGTTGATTCTAGAGAAAATGTGAAATCGAAAGTGATGAATAGCTTGCCAATGATGATGCGATGATTGTTAGAGAAAACCAAAGAATGAAAGTACGTGCCTTGTTTCTTGTGTGAGGTTTAGTGAAAGATTAGGGTTAAGTATCATATAAGTTTCACTAATGTCGCGACCCCCGACCCACCCTGGACGGAATCGGGGCCCGCGAGCAGTTCCAGTGATACCCGTGGTATTTAATTTATGCGGCAGCGGAAGTCTTTGATTAACAGGATCTTTTCACCGGAAAATACTTGTTTAGTATATTACACAAAGTTTAAGGAATAAATCCCAAAATTTACAATAAGTTGATTTCACACAGAAATCTTTATTTTTCCAAAACATGTTATATTTATTTACAATGAGCCACTTCCCTGAGCTTGATAGTGCTTTACTGCACTTTTCCTGGATCACACAGATCACCTGAAACATGTTTGAAAAAGGTTTTGTCAGCGGGGAAATACTGAGTGAATCATTCCATTTTCTAAAACGACCCGTCAGTTATAAATTTACAGTATTAAGAGCGATTACAATGTTTCTATCAACCAATTATCAAGAATGGGTATTTGTCACTCGACCGGATCTGTGACTGTGGTCATACCACTATTGGGTCCCGTCGCCCCAATAATGACGGTTTACTCACACAGAGTAATAATCACTCACATAGAGTAATACTCACTCACATTGCAGATTAACGAGCAATAGATATAAGCCTACTGATTAGTCTTGATTACACCTAGTTTAACACAATGCACACACAGGCAGGTTAGTAACTAATACAGCAGTTACGACAATTCACGAGATTAAACCTTCACAACGATTAATTAGTGCAATACTCGATAATTCAATCGGATTCACAACGAATAACAGAGCATAGTCCGAATTCGAACAGCACTCTAATATTCAAGTCGAAATCACGACGAATAATCAAAGTACAAGCTCAATTGAGCAGCACCGGGACTATCGTTGGATAGTTATAATCGATCGGACGTTGAATCGTAATAGCGATCGAGTTATTACCCTGATTGCGGCAGCGTTTCGATAATCGTGTGTATTTTGTGAACTGTTTCGACTATAACTCAGTATATAAGGTGAATTTGGACGTCGCAGTAACACCAAAGTTCAAGTGCCACTGCTCCCTATTTATATCTGAAAAACGTGTTCCCTCGCGTGTCGCGACAGGGAAACCTGGTCCTGTCGCGTGGCGCGACGGGTAACAATTTAGGGTAGGGTAGGTTCGTGTCCCAGTAGCTTGGATGAGTTGTTAATCAAACGAAATTTTACTTCTCCAGCAAGTTTAGAGGATAAACGTTACTAGGGTTTAACCCCCCCTGAGTTTTAGGGGCTCTGATCCTAATTCCGATTGTTACGAAAATTTTAGGGTTTATACGGAATCACTTGGGTTTCTCAATTAGGGTTTCCTTAATAGCTAATTACCATCCTAATTATGGATTTTCGTGATAGTTGTTACATCCTCCCCACCTTAAGAAAATCTCGTCCTCGAGATTTATTGGAATAAATGAGGATATTTGCGCTTCATTTCTGATTCTAGCTCCCAAGTGTATTCTGGTCCTCTCCTGGAATTCCATTTGACTTTAACCAACACCAGTCTTTTATGTTTGAGAAACTTGACTTTTCTATCTTCGATCTGTAGTGGTTTCTCTATAAATTTTAACTTTTCATTCACCTCTACATCTTGAAGAGGTACTACCAGGGATTCGTCTGATAAACATTTCTTGAGATTGGATACATGAAATACATCATGTACTCCAGATAATTCTTCTGGTAGTTGTAAACGATAAGCAACTGGTCCTATTCGTTGGCTTATTGGAAATGGTCCTACATATCTGGGACTCAGCTTTCCTTTCTTACCGAATCGTACTACTCCTTTCCAAGGAGAAACTTTTAAAAGTACCTTATCTCCTACTTGGAATTCGAGCGGCTTGCGACGATTGTCTGCATAGCTTTTCTGGCGATCTCTGGCTGTTTTCAATCTTTCCTTGATCTGAGTTATTTTGTCAGTAGTTTCTTGTACTATTTCAGGACCTGATAATTGACTTTCTCCGATTTCTGCCCAACATACTGGAGTTCTGCACTTACGTCCGTACAGTGCTTCGAATGGTGCAGCTTCGATGCTTGAATGATAACTATTGTTATAGGAGAATTCAATTAATGGCAAATGGCTATCCCAATTACCACCAAAGTCAATTACACATGCTCGGAGCATGTCTTCTAGAGTTTGTATTGTTCTTTCACTCTGTCCGTCTGTTTGTGGATGATATGCAGTACTTAGATTTAGTCGAGTTCCCATTGCTTTCTGAAAACTTGTCCAGAAATGAGATGTAAAACGACTATCTCTATCTGATACAATGGAGAGCGGGACTCCATGTAGGGATACTACTTCATCCACGTACAGTTGTGCTAACCTTTCCATGCTAAAGGTTTCTTTTATTGGTAGGAAATGAGCTGACTTGGTTAATCGGTCGACAATTACCCAAATCGCATCATTGCCTTTTCTGGTTCTGGGTAACTTGGTAACAAAATCCATTGTTATGAGTTCCCATTTCCATACAGGCATTTCTAACTGTTGTAGTAGTCCTGAAGGTTTCTGGTGTTCAGCTTTAACTTGTGAACAAGTTAAGCACTTGGATACGTATTTAGCTATATCCTTTTTCATTCCTATCCACCAGAAATTATTCCTTAAATCTTGGTACATTTTATTGTTTCCTGGGTGCATGGTATACCTAGATTTATGAGCTTCTTCTAAAATCTTATTTCTTAACTCTCCTTGCTTAGGTACCCAAATTCGTTTCTTATGGAATTTCCAAATTCCATCATTTCCTTGTTCTAGTTCTTTTAGGTAACCTTTCATTCCTTCAGCATCATCTTGGATTGCTGTTTTCTGAACTTCTTTGATTTGTGCCATTAAATCTACTTGTAGATTTAACCTCAGAGCACGGACTCGTTTCTGTTTCTCATGGTACTTACGACTTAAGGCATCTGCAACTACATTTGCCTTTCCTTCGTGATATTGAATATCACAGTCGTAGTCGCTCAGCATCTCCATCCATCTTCTTTGCCTCATGTTTAATTCTTTTTGCCCAAATATGTATTTTAAACTTTTATGATCTGTATAGACAGTAAACTTACTTCCATACAGATAATGTCTCCATATCTTAAGGGCAAAAATTATGGCTCCTAATTCTAAATCATGAGTCGTATAATTTTCTTCGTGCTTTTTCAATTGTCTAGAAGCATACGCAATTACCTTCTTGCGTTGCATCAACACACATCCATATCCTAATTTTGAAGCATCACAATATACTTCAAAGTCTTCTGTTCCCTCGGGTAAAGCTAAGATTGGTGCATTTGTCAATTTATGCTTTAAAATCTTAAAGGCTTCTTCTTGTCTAGGTCCCCATTCAAACTTAGCAGCTTTACAGGTTAACTTAGTTAATGGTACGGCTATCTTAGAAAAATCTTTGATAAATCGTCTATAGTATCCGGCTAAGCCTAGAAAACTTCTTATCTCCATAGCTGTTTGTGGGATTTTCCACTTTGTAATTGCCTCTATCTTAGCAGGATCTACATGGATACCTTCATAATTTACCACATGACCTAAGAATTGTACTTCTTGCAGCCAAAATTCACATTTCGAGAATTTGGCATAAAGCCTTTCTTTTCTTAACAAGGTTAAGAGAACGTGTAAGTGTTCACAATGTTCTTTTTGGCTTTTGGAATAAATAAGTATATCGTCGATGAAAACGATCACAAATTTATCCAAGTATGGTTTACAGATTCGATTCATCATGTCCATGAATGCTGCTGGGGCATTCGTTAATCCAAAGGGCATGACTGTAAACTCATAATGACCATACCTAGTTCTGAAAGCAGTTTTAGGTATGTCTTCTTCTTGTACCTTCAACTGATGATATCCAGATCTTAAATCTATCTTAGAGAAATACCTAGCTCCTTGCAATTGATCAAAAAGATCATCAATCCTAGGTAATGGGTATCGATTCTTAATCGTAACCTTATTCAATTCTCTATAATCAATACACATTCTCATCGATCCATCTTTCTTTTTCACAAACAGTACTGGTGCACCCCAAGGGGATGAACTCGGTTGTATGAATCCTTTGCTTAACAATTCATCTAATTGCTTTTTCAATTCTAGCATTTCGGTAGGTGCTAATCTATATGGTGCTTTAGCTATTGGTGCAGTACCTGGAATTAAATGAATTCTAAACTCTACTTCTTTATCAGGTGGTAATCCATGTAATTCTTCTGGAAAAACGTCTGGGTATTCTGACACTACCGGGATGTCCTGAAGTTCCTTATCTTTAGTGTTAATGATTACTGAAATCATGTACACCATTTCCTGCTTTCTTGAATAACTAGCCAATTTCATTACTGAGATGAATTTTAGTGGCTTTCGAGGTTTATCTCCAGTAATTAAAATTACTTCTCTGGAAGGTGTTTGAATTTCTACAGCATTTTTATCACATAGGATTCGAGCATGGTTGGCTATTAACCAATCCATTCCTAATACTACATCGAATCCGGCTAAATTCATTGGTAACAGATTTGCAGAAAACTTATGGCCTAATAATTCTATTTTTCCTTCTTGCCAGACCTTATCTATTTTTACAGAATTTCCTTCTGCGGTTTCAACTGTGAAAATTTGCCTAAGAGTGGTTAATGGTAACTTAAGATCTTGACAAAATGAAGTATTAATGAAACTTTGGTTCGCACCAGAGTCAAATAATACTTTTGCAAATACGTCATGTACTAGGAACGTACCAGCTATCACATCCGGAATGAGTTCGGCCTCTTGAGTGGTTAGCTGGAATGCCCGCGCATTTCTCTTGGTTGCTCCTTCGGCTGGTTTGGTTTGGTTGGCTAGCGGTTTAGCTAATTTAGGACATTCGGATTGGAAATGACCTCTTTGTCTGCAATTATAGCAAATTCTTGTTTTCTTCCTGCAGTCTTCTTCCCTATGTCCTTTTGTTTTGCAAAAATTGCAAACTATGTTGCATTGTCCATAATGCTTCTTTTTGCAAGTTTTGCAGAAAGGAGGTGATGAGGATTGCCCCGTTCCTCTTTTCTTGGTATTACCCACCCGAAATCCTTGGGTAATCTTTTGAGCTATTTCCTTCTTACGATCTTCCTCTCTTGTGCGTACCAACTCATCCGTCAGGGTATTAGCTAGTTCTACCGCATCGTCAATAGTACGAGGTCTCACAGCTTTAACGATGTTTCGGATTTCACTAATTAACCCCCAGATGTAACGGGAAATAAGTACCGGTTCTGGCGAAGCCAGTGATGGCACTACCCTTGCGTATTCAAAGAACGTCGAAGTATATCCTCGACAGTCTACGCCTAGCATACGATGACTCAGGAACTTGTTTGCCATTTGTTCCTTCTCGTATTCGGGACAGAATTTTCTTTCGACAAGACTCTTAAATTCTTCCCAATTCATTGCATAGGCTACCCTTCTTCCTTTTGCCTGGAGGACCGTGTTCCACCATTCGAGTGCTTCTTCTTTGAACAAATTTGATGCATACATCACCTGGTCTCCTTCGGCACATTTGCTTATTGCAATTACTGCTTCGGTTTTCTCTAACCAACGCAGTATTGCAGTTGCCCCTTCGTTACCTGCAAATTCAGCGGGTTTGCAAGCAAGAAATTCTTTGTAAGTGCAACCAGACGTTGCAGCTTTCATTCTCTTAGGGAGTGGGGCCTGCTGCGGATCATGATCGTCATGATTGCCGCCTCCATTTATGCTGTTACTGCCGTTATCGTCTGGAATACGTTTACTAGGAATTAATTGTGGTTCGGCAGGTTTCTGAACAGCAGCTACAATTTCTGGAATAGCATGAGCTATCCCTTGGGCGATAAAGTGCTCGATATCTTGTCGAGTTATATATTGATCTTCTTGTTCTTGCTCAGATTGATTTACTTCATTAATTGGTTCATTATTAGCGTTTTCCATCTGCTAATTGGTAAAAATTATTAGTGTCTAACTTATCAATGGTAAAATTCACATAGATAAACACATAGATTATCACAACATCCAAGCATAACCAAAATTGTCGATTTCTCGACTTTTACTTTGTTATGGTATATTGTATATGCATCCATACACACCGTATTTTACAGAGTTTTATTGCCCATTTTACAGAATTTTAAGTTACTATTATACAATACGGCTTTCTGTGGTTTAACTGACGGTTCTAGTAACGATGCTCCCTCTCATCGTACTTCCAAGTTAGATGCTCTCCCATTTCCCTGATCCTATTACCTGTACCTATTAGTTCTTCACCGAACTGACGGAGTTCAGCTTGGTTTTCATTACTCATGGGAGGATTCGGGAGTGGTTCTGGGTCAAATTGTGGAAGGAAGCTATAAGGACTGTTGACTATGTTTTGGAATTGCCAATCGTTTGTCCACCATTCTTCCAGTTCCCCTAGTGGTTGGGTATGGATTAAAGGTTCGGGAATAGCCGGTGCTATGGTTAAAGGAAATTGGACTGTAGCCGGGTAAGGATACAAATTAGTGCGGATTGGGCTTATGACCTCACAGTTTCCTAATAGACGGTCTATTTCGTCTTGAAACGTAAGTTCTTCTGGCTGTTTAGAACTTTCGCCAATCTCTATTCCCTTTTGTTTCAGATCTATTTCTTTTTCGGGTGGTTTCGAATTTTCTCCAGTTTCTATTTCCTTTCCCTTGCTCACATTCACAGGATTTTCTATTTTAGGAAGTCTCCTAGTAGTTGGTTTCCTACGGCGTACTTTCCTCCACCCTACGTATCTTCTTTTCTTTTTAGGTTTGGCTTTTTCCAGCGGTGGAGCTTTGAATTCCACAGATTCTTCTATGTCAGCAATGTAACCAGTAAAGTCGTGAGAGACTTCGATAGGTACTGGATATAAGTTGAGATTCTGGAATGCTTCCGACATCTCATTCATGCTGCATAGTATATATGCAAAATACAAGAATGCAATGTTAAAACTTTGGAACAAAGTTTAACAAACAAACACTGAAGTTTTATTGCATACCAATTTATACAAAGGACAACAGAAATAAACACACTAGGACTTTATTTATTTACTGGATTGTGATTTCTCTTACTAGACCCAACTTATCGGATATTTAGAAATTAGCATTTTCTGCTACAGTAGCTAGCATATAGAGATTTGCCCATTTCTTGTCTATTTTATCTTCCCAAGGTGTACTATTACCCAACTCTTGTACTTCTGGGTTAAACCTAACTTTCTTGGTTCGGGGTTTCTTTTTCTCCTGACTCTTTTTAAGTATCGAATCCCTTTTCTCTGGGGAAAGAGGATTTTCATAATTTGCCTTGCGGACAAAGATTCCTTCTTCTAAATTTACTGGGTTTTTAGAAGAAGATGCAATATCTAGTTTGTGGTAGATAGCAGACAGCTTTTGTTTACCCATACTGTAACTATCAAATAATCAGTTAATAAAACAAATAATCACAGAATGATAACTAGTAGGATTAAGTATTTTGTCAAATACTTAATTCCGTAAATAGGCTTAATCAGCGGCTCGATCAGTGGCTCAATAGTTATTAATTATTAGCTCTGATACCACCTTCTGTCGCGACCCCCGACCCACCCTGGACGGAATCGGGGCCCGCGAGCAGTTCCAGTGATACCCGTGGTATTTAATTTATGCGGCAGCGGAAGTCTTTGATTAACAGGATCTTTTCACCGGAAAATACTTGTTTAGTATATTACACAAAGTTTAAGGAATAAATCCCAAAATTTACAATAAGTTGATTTCACACAGAAATCTTTATTTTTCCAAAACATGTTATATTTATTTACAATGAGCCACTTCCCTGAGCTTGATAGTGCTTTACTGCACTTTTCCTGGATCACACAGATCACCTGAAACATGTTTGAAAAAGGTTTTGTCAGCGGGGAAATACTGAGTGAATCATTCCATTTTCTAAAACGACCCGTCAGTTATAAATTTACAGTATTAAGAGCGATTACAATGTTTCTATCAACCAATTATCAAGAATGGGTATTTGTCACTCGACCGGATCTGTGACTGTGGTCATACCACTATTGGGTCCCGTCGCCCCAATAATGAGGGTTTACTCACACAGAGTAATAATCACTCACATAGAGTAATACTCACTCACATTGCAGATTAACGAGCAATAGATATAAGCCTACTGATTAGTCTTGATTACACCTAGTTTAACACAATGCACACACAGGCAGGTTAGTAACTAATACAGCAGTTACGACAATTCACGAGATTAAACCTTCACAACGATTAATTAGTGCAATACTCGATAATTCAATCGGATTCACAACGAATAACAGAGCATAGTCCGAATTCGAACAGCACTCTAATATTCAAGTCGAAATCACGGCGAATAATCAAAGTACAAGCTCAATTGAGCGGCACCGGGACTATCGTTGGATAGTTATAATCGATCGGACGTTGAATCGTAATAGCGATCGAGTTATTACCCTGATTGCGGCAGCGTTTCGATAATCGTGTGTGTTTTGTGAACTGTTTCGACTATAACTCAGTATATAAGGTGAATTTGGACGTCGCAGTAACACCAAAGTTCAAGTGCCACTGCCCCCTATTTATATCTGAAAAACGTGTTCCCTCGCGTGTCGCGACAGGGAAACCTGGTCCTGTCGCGTGGCGCGACGGGTAACAATTTAGGGTAGGGTAGGTTCGTGTCCTAGTAGCTTGGATGAGTTGTTAATCAAACGAAATTTCTTCTCCAGCAAGTTTAGAGGATAAACGTTACTAGGGTTTAACCCCCCCTGAGTTTTAGGGGCCCTGATCCTAATTCCGATTGTTACGAAAATTTTAGGGTTTATACGGAATCACTTGGGTTTCTCAATTAGGGTTTCCTTAATAGCTAATTACCATCCTAATTATGGATTTTCGTGACAGTTGTTACAACTAATCACTCTACACACCCTTAATTATTACATTTTACACAAGCACCACACCTCACAACAATTTCACAGTTTCACCACCAAGTTTATGCATTTGGCAATTCTTTCACAATTAACACATAACCATGTATAATCACATAACACCGTTTCATTGCATCAAACGTATACAATTCCAAAGCAACCAATTGTGCAAGTAAACAACTAAATAATAAATGAACGTGCAATAAATGCTAAATAGGAAATCTTGGAAATTCGAGTTGTCACATTGGTGAAAATGACCTGCATGTCCGCAAGTTTTTTTTTGAACGGCCAATATAAAATTATCCAAAACATTTAGCAAGGTGCTACACCACAATTACATCCACCAACAGAACGAAAACTCATACAGCAAAAAACAAATAGAATACTCTACTAATAATACATCAAAATTGTTCCAAGCCCCCAAGTTAAACTCGCCTCCTTTGATCTATTTTCCCATAACTAACTCATGTTCTTGATCTCCTCGACTACCTTCTGCACCGACAATTGACTTTGATTAAAAACCATCTCGTTCCTCATTCGCCAAACGCTCCAGAGGTAGATAAGGGACACAGCATAAATCGCCTTTTTTTTCTTTTTTGCAGACCCTTGGACAAGATTTTGATATTCCAGCAAATCTTTGAGACTGAAAATAAATGCAGGCGGGCCTTTGCGCCATTGAGTAATTACGGACCAAACTGTTTGAGCAAACTGACATGAAACGAAAATATGTTCACATGTTTCTGGGGAATCGCTGCAGAAAACATAGCAGTTTGACTGTGTTTGGAAGCCTCTTGCGTTAAGTGCCACCTTCGTTGTGAGTCTCTCGACTAGGGTTATCCACCTGACCAAACCAACTTTTTTAGGTGTCCAATTATCCACACAAATACCTGCTCGGGAACCTCCTTATTATATGTTTGTAGCATAGACTTCAAACTCCGAACAGAAAAGTCTCCCGACGTGCTCAAACCCCAAACTCATAAATCTTTTCAAGTCTCTCTCAGTAGTTATTTCCATTAATTATAAGCAGGCCTAATTGATCTGGTCCATCACAAGGAGATCAATAACATCACAAATTTATTGGGACAATGTAATGTTAAGAAACTTTGGAGGAGACCTATCAAAATTAAAGGTAAATCAAACAAGAATATTGAAATTTTAACTTGTCTGGAAACAATTGGTTAGCCTGGATATGGAGTTATAGATACCAAGGTAATCAACTCACATGTTAACAAAATAAGACAAATTGGACCACAAGAACAATATGGCCAGAGTAAGTATTAGAAAATGGCACAAAAAATGGAAGAAGATGGTAGCTTATCCTCTAAAAACAGAAGCCATATGACAGTTGCAGAAACAAAAAATGGAAGAACATGCAATAGCTGTATCAATTGAGTATGTCGCCTATGGATTTACCGTCAGAGCTGATGGGTTCATCGTCGTCGGAGGAGTATTCGATGTGGTTATCGTCGGATGAGAAGTTTTCGTTGTGGTGGTTGGGTGATGTTAATGTCGATTATGTAGACGTGAATGCACCATGAACGCCGCCGTGAACGCCGCCGGTGAACGCCACTGGTGAATGCCGCCGGTGAACGCCAGCGGTGAGTGCCGCCGGTGAATGTCGTGAATACCGGCACAACGGTGATGTGTTGACGTCGATCGTCGGTGGATGTGCCGGTAGCGGCGGTTGTCTCAGGCTGTGCCAGGCAGCGGCGGAGGTTATCATGGGGGTTGTAGGTTAACGATTGAGATGCAGAACCAGATCTAAGATATAAATATATATATATGTTAGATGGAATTTCACTTTGTAGGATCGTTTGTTGACCCAAACGAGTCGTTCAGAGGTTATTTCTTGCGTTTCAGATGCGGAATAATAAGAAATACAAGTAGAAGTAGCTTGTTCTTCTTTCTAACTGCTTGTTTTATTGATTTGCAACGTTTTACAGCTCGATCGTCATACCGGCAGAGCTTCGGCGTGGAATTTCACATACACGATATGTGGATCGCTCTAATGACACCTATATATAGTGGTTTGGGTCCGCTCATATGTCACATGTTCATATGAGCGGTCCAGACATGTCCACATAAGCGGCCCTAACATGACAAATAAGCGATCCTAACACCCTATGTCCATATGAGCGGTCCTAGCACCTAAAACTTATACAGACTCCCGTTTTCTCGTAAAACATGCCCTATGCTATACAATACGATGTAAGACCTGATCCCAGACACCTAGACGGAATCAACAGATGTAGTGTACTAACAGACTCCCCCTCAGATGTTGATGGAGTCGACTATCCAGCACTGTCTCCGTGTCTTCACATCTTCAATCTTAATCAGTCTCTGGGCTTTCTCTTTCTCTCTATCTTCAGACTCCCCCCCTCGATTTACTGGCATTCTTTTGTTCTTCACTAATATCTTCAGGATCTTTGTCTGATCTTCACAGGTTTTCAGAATTAAGCAACCTGACTCTAACAGAGATCTTCTGAATTGATTTCCAGTATTGAAACTAGGCTCTCCTTCAACAGAAATCTTTAGAAATCGAAACCTGGTTACCTGCACAACCTTAACCCAGAAATAAATTTTATAGATTCATCACATATCAAAAACCTGTGCACCAACACATGACTCTCTCTCAACAATCTATGATGAACCATTTGAAGAAGGTTAGATTTAACGAAAACAGTTAAATTTACACAAACACTCCCCCTCAAATGCTGCTCATCATGTTTAGCACTCAGAATTTTGAAAATCAGTTTTCCAACATCAGTTGTCGAAAATCTTTTTGACTTTTTCAAAACATTATGCTAAAACACACACAAAATCTTTTTGGATTTTCTGAGAGATATTACCTGACACTCCTAGTAAACAAAAAAAACATACAGAAATGTAATATTTACAATCAATATTTTTGTGAGTTTGTGCAAGAGGATCATATCAGTTTTGAGATCAATCATGAGCACCGTTAAGCTTGATTTCATTTTAAGCTTTAAACAATTTACCTAGATTGTCAGTATGTTTGTCCTCTTAAATTCTCAACACAAATTTCAATCGATTCGAGATACGATATTAATGTTTTAGAGACTTAAACTTAATTGTGTATCACTCCACTTGAATATACTCCTGTATCCAGATCCCAAATATTCAGTCTTACAGGTGAGTATACCACAACTGATATCTGTAAAGGGGTTAGATGCGAAACCGTGAGAGCTCAGGTCAGAACTTCCGTTCAGCAGAGAGATGACGGCTCGACTTTTGGTGGGTCCCCTTTAGAGGATCTTTTGCATTTCAACAGCAGCGACTATCAATTTTATTGTTTCATCAGCATGCTGAGGGCGAAGCTTATGTTTCAAAGCTTTAGCAAAAAGTATTATCCGGGGACTAGGTCAGTACTTCCATACAGCAGAAGTCCCGGGATAATACCCCAGATATCACTGAGTATAAAGACCTAGTATCTTAGAATACGGGACCTTTCAAACAAGATTTCGGGGGTTACCCATATATTCAAGAATAGTTACCCACAAATCAAGCAAGTTTGAATTTAAGTTTATATCTCGTTTCAACTTACTAAATGTGCGAAAATCTACTGACACATCCACAATAAGATTGTTTATCACTTTTTTTTTTAAATTTACATTTCTTTAGCGTGCTGTGATAGTCCACTGATGTACTATCATTTCCTCTTTTTAGCACGAAACTCATTTTTGAATTTTATCATGTTTTTAGCTTTTTCAAATTTTCAAATGTTTTTGGATTTTCTGAAATTTCTTACTCCCCCTAAAATGCAAACACATTTCAAAGGAAATTTGAAAATAAAAAGACTCTGACCCAATAGAAACATGAAAAGTAAAACAAACTGTACAGAAACTTGACAACTGACACTGAATCACATCAAATCGCCATTCACTTAGCATAAACAATCTGAACTCTCCCTATCACAAACCATTTTCTCATTTAGATTTCAAAACACTTAAGTTTGTTTTAATCAAAATGACTTTTCCGGAAAATGAATTTGTGTTGATAACAACCATTTGTAGGTTTATCTTTTAAAAACGAGGATGTGGTTCATCATCTTGTCTATCTTTTGCCATGGATAGTAAATCAAGTACAATTTAATGTCCCTGATTTATCATTTTCATTTAAGAACCTTCTGTACCACTTGTAAATGTAACCTCTTCAAAGTATACAAACATCTCAAAATTTAACCACAAATACCACTTGTAAGATCAAGATTACCACTTGAAGATACCCAAAAACTACCATTTGTAGGAATGTTACGTCTACATCACCATTTTACCAATCAGGATGCCGATTCCTGCTTCGCACTTACCATCCTGGAAGCTCCTGCATAGTCCTTTCTCCTGCAAAAACCAAAACACTATTCAAAATCTTTTAAACAAACTTATCAAATACTAGAAAGATGCCGATTCCTGATCCACGGTATAAACTTGGGATCTCGGGCATAGTCCTGAGACTATCATGGGAAACAGACTTCCATCCAAGTCTTTTCAGACTTGATGGCCTTCAGCTCCTGAGCAGTAGGGTTGTATGTTGCTTTTTTAGTTGCGTAAAAATCTTTTACCCCTTTAGCTCTCCCACTCAACATTTTACCAAATATCTTCTTAACATTCCCGTTGAATGTTTTCTCGACATCAAATTCATCCTTTTCTTTGTAAAACTGATTTGAAATCTCAGTTTTTCCCACTTTCTTCTTCACTTCCTCAAACTTCAATGATGGAAACTCCTCATCATTTACTGAGATCTTCTTCTCAACCTGTGGCTCTTCTGGCTTTGTGGAACCAGAATCATCACCAGCATTTACTTCATTTTTCTTTGCAACCCACACTTGGTTGTCTTTTCCTTTCTTCTCATACCTATTCTTTGAACACTCACCAACCTCGAATTTTGAATTCTCAAAAATTTTAGGTCTATTGGTTGGTGTGTCAATATCAACAACTTTCTCTTTCAACTTCTGAGAAACTCCCTGTTTTGATTGGACACCCTTTGAGCAATTCCATGCAATGTGACCAGCTTCATTGCATCTATAACAGGTTCTAGTCTCTCTTTGATAACATATATCAGCTCCATTCTTCTTTTTCTCAGCAAGAAACTCTTTGTTAGACTGTCTCCAGAATGGTTTCTTCTGTTCCTCCTCAGCACTTCCACCTGACACAAATTCAGATTTTATTTTAGAATTTTTCATATTATTATCATTTTCTGGTGGAATAAAACCAAGACCTTTCTTTTTGTAGCTACGATTCTGGTTAGGTTTCTTTTGAAAACCAGGACCAGAATTGTTGCTCTTTTTCTTATTTAAACGTTGCTGAACTCTAGAAGTATATTTTTTAGGTTTTTCAAAACTTTTCAAAACTTTTAATTCTGGAATATTAATTTCTATTAGTTTGAAAGTTTTGTTTATTAGTTCCGTTTTAATACTCATTATTGGGAACTCTTTATTGTAATATAATTTGTCCGAACCATTCAAAGTATACACAACTTCGAATGTTTCATCATTCAAATTTGCCTTTGACAATAAAAATTCTTTACTATAAGACCGTTTATCTGACGAATTTTGACTGTTGACTGACGACTTTGACTTTCCAGACCCAGATTTCAACTCAGACTCCTCATCAGTATCCAACACCTGATCAACCACCTTTTTGATTAGTACAGACTCATGATCAGTATCGGACGAGGTATACGTGATATCTATGTTATCTGGTAAAACGTCAGTTGTGTCGGTTTTAAGCTTTATATTGACTGCTTTTTCCAATTGCTCCTCATTTGGTCTCCTAGGTGAATAACCATCCCAAATTGGAGGCGGACATTTGTTGTAACTAACAGTCAATTTCTTACCACAGTCTTTCTTGTCTTTTAGCTTCTCATCTTTGAAAGCTTCCATACCTGCAACAGTTGGGTAAATACGGTCAATGAGATAATCAGAACTAGAATAACTTTGCAATAAGCGTCTAATTCTCTCATTCTCTATTTTCTCTGTCTCCAACTCTTTCTTCCACTTAGCACTCTCTTCGATGTAGAAGTTTATTGCTTTTTGTTTTGTCATTAAAACTGCATTCAACATCGTCAGTGCTTGTTCTCTCTCTGAGTTTGTCTTTTGAAGACCAGTTACTGTTTTATTCAAAACATCGTAAGATTCTTTCACACAGTTGAGGTTGAACAGTAACTGCTCCTTCTTCTTCTCATACTCAGCTATGATGTCGTCTTTAGCTGCACAATCCTTGCAAGCTTCCAAGCACTTCTCACACGGCTTGACGACTTCAACAATCTTCTCAACTTCGATTGTTTTAACAACTTCAACCACTTTTTCAACTTCAATCACCTTTTCTTCTTCTTTCACAACCTCAGTAATCTTCTCAGCAACATTCTCAGCGTTTTGAATATCACCTTCAGATTCAGCTTGTTGTTCTTTAGCAACTCGTTTCTCCTTCAGTTTCTCCATTCTTTCTGCAAAATAGAAATGAAAACTTTCAGGAGATAGATGAGTTTTTGCAATATTTATATGTTTTTCTTCCTCATCATCACTGCTACTGTGATCTGGTGATTGATCAAATTTTACAGACTTATCAGAATCACCATCAGATACATCAGAATCAGTCGGTGTTTTATCAAAAACAACATCTTTTTCTGGAATATTTTCATTTTGTACATTTTCATCAAAACTCTGTAAATCTTCATCAGAGCCCTGTAAACCTTCATCTGAACTTTCTGAAACATCCCCAGAATGTTCTGAAAGTTTATCAGTACTATCTGAACTTTCAGATGACACAGATTTTTCATCTTCACTTTTCACAATCTCTCCAATAGATTTCATCCAAGTAGCAAACAAATCTGGCTCTTGGACAATTTTAGCAATGAAAGCTTTAAACTCTCCCTTTTCATCCACAAACATATCCCAACTGAAACCTTCTGGTAATTTCTCATCATCTTGATCAATAATGCGTGCTGCTGTGGCTTCAGATGATATGTAATTACTCCAGCTGAAATCTACCAAACATGCTCTCTTGGGATCTTCAATCTTTCTCCCATGAGCTGTCTGTGGTTCTTGGGATTGACCAACTTGCTGATAGATAGCTTTGCGATAGTAATCATCTTTCCCAAATGGATTCTGTGCTCCACTAGCTTCTCTTCCTTTGCACTCCCGCTTGAAATGGCCTTTCTCCCTGCATCGAAAACAAGTAACTTTAGATTTATCAAAACCTAAAGTAGAGACATGTGCATCAAGAAAGTCATTTCTCCTGGTAATGGTTTTGAATTTCTCAGCTCGTCGAAGAACACTAGCAAGACACCATTTAATATCCATGAGTTCCATTTCTTCGGCGTCTATCTGATCATAATCCTCTTTGGTAAGCATAGGATTTCCGATCCGACCAGCAACAAGACCTTCATAGGATAACAGAACTGATCCCAGAAGTGCCATGTGGTCTTTAGCAGTGTCTTCAGAGAAGCTTTGACCTTCTGGAAGATTGAGAGCTATGTTGCACTGAATTATGTATCCATTTCCGGTTTTCGTACTCTGAGACTAAAAACTAGTGTTAGTCTCTTTCGGATTCACGCTCGGAAACGATGAAAACCCGCTGCTACTCTTGTTCGAACCCTGATCAGCTTTTTCAGATGAATCACCAACACTGAATGCAGTTTGTATCTTCGGACTTCTATCAGATTCAGTAACTGGAACACTGCCCCGGTAGTACATCTTAACATCCTGTTGACCACTCGGACTATTCATTCTAGCAATCTTTTGCTGCTCAAGATCCTGACTCTCTATTTTCTCAATGAACTGTGAAATAGTCAGCCCGTCATACACACCAGTATTCTTTAAAATCATCAAATATGTTCCCCACTCTTTTTGAGGTAACGCGCCAGCCAATTTATCCACCCATTCCTCACGACCTTTTTCAACTCCCAACATCGATAACGATCGCACCAAGTGACAGTATCTCTCGATTAGCTTTTTAGTATCCTCTCCCGGCAAACTACTAAACAGATCAAATTCTTTCTTTAACAGTGCTTTCTTGCTCTTGATCATGTTTTCACTTCCCTCGAATTTAACCTTAAGAGCATCCCATATTGACTTAGCAGTTTTGTCGTGCTGTAACAAGATGAATATATCTTCCTTTATTGCCTGCTGCAACAAACTGATCATCATTTTCTCGGCTCTATACATTGCTCTTTCTTGATCAGTAAATTCAGATATCTCTTTAACAACTTGCAAATCTGTTCGAGGCAATGTGTACTTTTTCAATATGCACTCCCACGATCTGAGATGATTTGCCTGAACCCAGTTTTCAAACCGATCCTTCCACCCATAATACTCCTCAATGCTCATCAATCTAGGAGGCTTTTGAGTCGTTCCCGTCTCATTTTCCAAATTCATTGCTTGAGCAATTGCGGCTGGAGTAGTCGATGTAGCAAAAGTGTTGTAAAACTCGGAATCCATGTTGACTTAACACGTTTTTCAAGGAAGATGACAGAACAGCGAACTAGAAATATCCTTTGGAGCGGTCCAGCAACAATGTCCGTTCGAGCGGACCAGGACAATGTTCAAATGAGCGGTCCAGAGATTGTTCTAAGAGCGGTCCAGACACAAAATATATACTTCGAGCGAACCAAACTATCAATTTTCGAGCGGTCCAAACTTAAATGTGTACGGATGAGCGATCCAGACAGTGACCTATGAGCGATCCATGATGACGTCCCTACGAGCGGACCATAAAACGAACATGATTTGACCCATTAAAACTTCGAATTTTGGCTTCAAACTTTCCAGGGTTTATCTCGATACTATTGCGCACAAGCTGTGAAAATTTGAGCGAATTCCGACCGTGAAATCTTCCCGAATCAGAAAAAGAAGGTGTAGAAGTGAGAAGAAATGATGAAAAAACAGCTACAATCTGCAGAAAACCTCCTCCCAAGCTCTGATACCACTTGTAGGATCGTTTGTTGACCCAAACGAGTCATTCAGATGTTATCTCTTGCGTTTCAGATGCGGAATAATAAGAAATACAAGTAGAAGTAGCTTGTTCTTCTTTCTAACTGCTTGTTTTATTGATTTGCAACGTTTTACAGCTCGATCGTCACACCGGCAGAGCTTCGGCGTGGAATTTCACATACACGATATGTGGATCGCCCTAATGACACCTATATATAGTGGTTTGGGTCCGCTCATATGTCACATGTTCATATGAGCGGTCCAGACATGTCCACATAAGCGGCCCTAACATGACAAATAAGCGATCCTAACACCCTATGTCCATATGAGCGGTCCTAGCACCTAAAACTTATACAGACTCCCGTTTTCTCGTAAAACGTGCCCTATGCTATACAATACGATGTAAGACCTGATCCTAGACACCTAGACGGAATCAACAGATGTAGTGTACTAACACACTTTAATTACAAAAATGCCATGTGTTCACACTGGTTCTCGCAATAAAGGGTGGTTCCTAACGGATCTTTATCCTATATATATATATAGTGTGTGTGTGTGAGGTTCATTGGGGAACACTAAAAAAGTGGGGAACAGACTCAAACGAACTCCGATTGGACTCATTCTAGCGGCGTTGGAACCATCTTGTCGAACCCTAACTAGGATCTCTTAACCCTAAACCCTAAATCATAACCCCTAAACCCTAAATATATTAGGGTTTGACTTTTAGGGTTTAGCTTTAGGGTTTAGCCTTAGGGTTTAGCTTTAGAGTTTAGCTTTAGGTAGTGTTTGGTATGCATGAATGAGAGTAGGAATGGAATGAATGATTACAAGGTAATGAAGAAAAGGGTGTTTGATTGGTCAATGGAATGGAATCACCCATTCCAAAAGGCATTCCATTCCCTCAAAATCATTCCTTCCACCCCCATGTTTTTTTTCCATTCCATCCCCCTTGCACCATTCATCAACAACACCACAACCCACCACCTTCACCACAACCCACCACCACCACCACCACCACCCACCACCGACGCCATCACCGCCACCCGCCACCACCTCACCCCGACAGCCATCGCCGCCGCCGCCACACACTCGCCACCGTTATCACCCACAGTTGCGACCAATCGCCAATGCCACTCGCCGCCACCGCCCACCACCATCATCGACACCACCACCACCGCCACCACCAACAACCGTCGCTGCCACCAACCGCCACCTCTGCTGCCACCCACCACCAACGGCCACCTTGCCGCCACTACCACTCGTCGTCACCGCCGCACCGCCACTCGCCGCCACCACCACCACCCATCGCCGCCGTTGACACCCACCACAGCCACCTATAACCATCCACAATCACTACCACCGACCACCACCATCACTCACCGCTGATTTTATTACTCCTTTTTTCTTGTCTACCGAACAATACATAATAATAATTCATTCCATTCACACATGGTAACCAAACAAGATATGGAATAGTAATGATCCATTGCATTCCCTCGTCCATTCCATTCCTTCGTCCATTCCATTACCCCATACCAAACAGACCCTTAGGGTTTACGGTTTAGCTTTAGGGTTTTGGGCTTAGCTTTAGGGTTTAGCTTTAGGGTTTAGCCTTTAGGGTTTAGCTTTTAGGTTTATAGTTTAGATTTTACGGTTTAGCTTAGGTTTTAGCCTTATTTTTTAGCTTTAGGGTTTAGAGTTTAGGTGTTAGGATTTAGGGTTTAGGGTTAAGAGATCTTAGTTAGGGTTCGACGGGCCAGTTCCAACGCCGCTGGAATGAGTCCAATCGGAGTTCGTTTGAGTCGGTTCCCTGCTGTTCCCCACTTTTTTAGTGTTCCCCAATGAACCTTCCCCTATATATATATACATATATATATATATATATATATATATATTAGTTAAATAAAGATATTTTGACTTAATTTATTTCCATACAATTATTCGGAATATTGTTAAAAATAATATATTTTTAACTTGTTTTGTCATATGGTTCTCACATACATATTTATTCTCAAATATAGATATACATGTATTTTGTGTTTGTTATTTTGTACACAATACTTGCATATGCGTATTTTACCAAGTGTTGGTAGTGTATGTCGGTATGCATTTATACGTATAGAAGTATGTATTTTCTTGTATTTATTAAGTATTCTATACTTAATTTATGTATAGTTTTCCGGAATATTGTTATTGTACAATTAAAAATCACCAACTTTATATTCTTAAAATATATATTTTAAGAGAATTTTATAGAAAAATGTCTATAATTTTATTTGGTAAAAAAATATGTATACATCCACGTATATCTTAAAAATAATATATTTTTAAGATTAAAGCTAGAAAAATATATATTTTTAGTTTTCACCAAAATAATATATTTTTGAGTTGTTTATGAAAATATATAGTTTCTTCCATTCCAAAAATAATATATTTTCAAATTTGACAACATATGATATATTCTTATAATAAGGGTAAAAATTCATACTTTTTCGTTTGTTCGGCTTCGAAAATACCGTTCACTAAATTTGTCAAGATACGAATTAAATTTTCAGAATATATATATATATATATATATATATATATATATATATATATATATATATATATATATATATATATATATATATATATATATATATATATAGTCCTGTTGGTGCATACGTCTGTCGACTTCGTCTTGTATTTATGGCAATTTTGTACGAAATGACAATATGTCATTTCGCACGAAATCACTTAGCTATTTCGCACGAAATAGCTATTTCGTGTGAAAGTGATTTCGTTTGAGGCATTTCGTGCGAAACCACTCAGCCTATAAATACCCATGTTGCCTTGTCATTTGTAACTTTCCGGTTTCAGTGCCGAACTGCGGCCGAAGTGTCTACTTGCTATAAATCTTTGTCAAATCAATCAAAAAGACATTTAAAGTGAATTGCAAGCTGTTTCAAACTCCATATGTTAGTTTCCGCCTCTCGTATTGAGAAGAACACCTCTGAACGACTCGTTCCGGGTCTGAAAACGATCCTACAAGTGGTATCAGAGCTCAGGAGGAGGAGTTCTTACTGATTCAGCTCAAAATTTCTGATTTCTACACCTTCTTTTAAAAATTAACAAGTTTTCACGGTTAAAATGACTTAAATTTCACACATTATACGCGTGACACTGTTTTAACAAAGCCTTGAAAGAATTGGACCAAAATTCGAACTATAACATGATCAATTTTGGCAAAAACAGCTCGAGATGATGACATCAGCAGTATTTCGCACGAAATAGCATCTTCATTTCGCACGAAATCACCGTTGTGATTCATTTCGCACGAAATAGATCGTCTATTTCGTACGAAATCAGTATTTCGTTTGAAATTTTGTTTGATTTCGCACGAAACCAGTATTTCATGTGAGTATTTCGTGTGAAACTCAGTTGATTTCGCACGAAACCATCTTTCGTTTGGTCATCTCGCACGAAATCACTCATTTCGTGTGAAAGTTATGATTTCGTGTGAATTGATTTCGTTTGAAGCTGTTTTGCAGGTTATTTCGTTTGAAATTTTTGATTTCGTTTGAAATTGTTGATTTCGTTTGAAAGTGTCTAATATTGTGAAAAATTTTCCGAATCATGGAGGAAGAATTCTATAACGCATTTGCTACAGCCCCGACTACTCCGGCTACCATTGCTCAAAGCATGAACATGGAAAATGAGACTGGAACCTTACAAAACCACCGAAACTAATGGGAATTGAGGAGTATTATGGTTGGAAAGACCGGTTCGAAAACTGGGTTCAGGCAAACCATTTGAGGTCGTGGGAATGTATTGAGAAAAAGTATGTTAAACCTCGTACAGTTTTGCAAGTTATCAAAAAGATTTTTGAGATGACAGACAAAGAAAGAGATATGTACAAAGTAGAAAAGATGATGATCAGTTTACTTCAGCAGGCTATAAAAGAAGATATCTTTATATTACTTAAACATGATGGTACTTCACGATCGATCTGGGATGCGCTTAAAATTAAGTTTGAGGGCAGTGAGAAGATGATCAGAAGTAAGAAAGCATTGCTTAAGAAAGAATTTGACCTGTTTTCGAGCTTGCCAGGTGAATCTTCAAAGAAGCTAATTGAAAGATATTGCCACTTAGTGTGATCAATGTCATTGTTGGATATTAATAAAGATCAAGAAGAATGGGTGGATAAGTTAGCTGATGCTTTACCTCAGAAAGAATGGGGTACATATTTGATGATCTTAAAAATACTGGAGAGTATGACAACTTGACAATTTCTCAGTTTATTGAAAAGATTGAAGGACAAGATCTGGAGCAACAAAAGATTGCTAGAATGAACAGTCCGAGTGGTCAACAAGACATCAAAATGTATTACAAAGGAAGTGTTCAAGAGGTTGAAGCAAGTCCAAAAGTTCAAACTGCTTTCAGTGCAGAAAACTCATCTGGATCGGCAAATCAAAGTCCAAACAGCAGCAGTGGATTTTCTTCATATCCGAGTATTAATCCAAAGAGTTCAACCTCAAGTCATCAGTTTCAAAGCACAAACAGCAGTAATGGTCAAGTTTTAAACTGTTGGTGCACTGAATGTCTGTTTACTGCGTCTTAATCGAGTCTTAGGTCTAGATAGGTTAGATTGGAGCTTGGAAATGAAAAAGTGGATTTAGATTGTAATTCCGCTCGAACTGACAAGAAGTCATTTCAAGTGAAATCAGGTTATGATGTAATTCCGCTCCAGGATGTCAAGTCTTGATTCCGCTCCAATAGGTTCTTAGGTGATTCCGCACGAAGTGAACTCATCATGGGGTTCCACTTGAATAGTTTCAAGCGGAATCAGACATACTATAAATATGTGTGTTGTGTTGTCATTCGTAACAGTTGGAGCGGAATCAGGTCATGCTGTAGGTGTCGAATTACCGTCAAAATTTACTCAGAAAGCGTTAATAGAAAAGGAATTGAATGGATAAAGCTGTTGTGACTTTGATTACTTTGATTCCGCCTCTGTATTCAAAGATGAACTGCCTTTACTGACTATTTAGGGTCGCACATTGTCCAACAACTGGTATCAGAGCTCAGCACGAGGAGTTCATACCATAGCAGCTTGATTCTACCAGATTTTCTCATTTCTACTCTCTTCTTCTCATACTTTTCTGATTTGAACTAGTTCTAGTGGTTGAAATGGACTGATTTTCGAATATACTGTGTAAAACATAGTATTAACAAACCCTAGAAAGAATCAGGTTAAAATTCGGATTAAAAATGGTAAAAATGGTCTAAAAACTTGATTCCGCTCGAAAAGTTCTTCGCAGATTTCGCTTGAAAAATCTAATTTCGCTCGAAAATCATCTGGTCATTTGAAGCGAAATAGCATAAAATTCAGATTTCGCTTGAGTTTGCTTGTTGATTTTGCTCGAAATCAGAACAAGTCAGATTCCGCTCAAAAGTTATCTTCTGATTCCGCTCGAAATCAGACCTGTTCTTATTTCGCTTGAAAAGTAAAATCTGATTTCGCTTGAATCAGATTTCTTTGATTCCGCTTGAACACTTTTTGTTGATGTCGCTCGAAAGCTGATTTCGCTTGAAATTAGCTGTTTCTCAAAAAATTCGAAAAATTTCTAAGTGTTTGCTTGATTTTTCAGGTACGTACAAGATGGATGATCTTTTCATGAACCCGTTTAGCGACATGTATGCTTTTGCTGGAAATTCTGGAGACAATACTTCTTCTAGCAACACCAATGAGAACCCACCAAACACAAAGAGAAAGTTATCGGATGCCTTGGAAGTTGAAAGTGCTTTTGGAACCTATAACAAACCCCCGAAGTTGATGCCTATCGAAGAATACAGTCGGTGGGCCAAGAAGTTTGAAGATTGGTTGAGGGCCTTTGCTTTTCCCAGCTGGAAGAGTCTAAAAAATGGATACAATGATGGAGGCAAAAGTGGCGAAAGCTTAACATCATCTGAAGAAATAGAGGCATTTGTCGCTGAGCAAAAATGCGTTGCACTGCTATTTTAGTCTGTTCGAGAAGATATAATATCTTTGATCGAGTACAACAGTTCTAAAGATCTCTGGAAAAAATTAGAAACCAAATGTTTAGGAAGTACAGAAATAGTGAAGAACAAAAAGAAACTACTTAAGAAAAGAGTTTGATTTGTTTGGGTGTTTAAAGAATGAATCAGTTTGTAAAATGATTGAGAGATTTGGAAACCTGAAGCTGGAACTGGCGAGACATGGAATTTCCTATACTCAAGATGAGCTAGTTGACAAATTGTTTGATTCGTTGCCAGATGAAATGGATTGGCAATATTATGCGTTGATGCTGAAAAATACTATTAAGCTGCCAGAAGTGTTGACAGTAGACTTGCTGATTGAGAGACTAGAGAGTCACGAGTTGGAATTAAAGAAGACACATAAAGTCAATCATTCGTCTTACCAGCAGAACTTGGATTTGTATTATCCAAAGAGCATGATGCCAAAGAGTACATCTCCCAAGACAGCTTTTTCTGCTGAGAGTTCCAAGACTTCAAACAAAGAAAGTCAAAGCAGTGGATTTCACAGTGGATCTTCGTTATCTGCAAATCATTCTGATGCAAAGAATTTATTTCAATGCAACATCGCTGTAGACTTAAAGAACGCTCAGAATTTCAGCGAGGAGTCTGCTAAACAACAGATGGTTTTTCTAGCGTCGGTACTGGAATCGTATGAAAGTCTTGTAGCTGGCAAGATAGGCAACACCAACCTGACAAAGGAAGACTATGATCAAATAGATCCTGAGGAGATGGAACTGATCGACATAAGGTGGTGCATGGCCAGTGCAGTTCGTCGAGCACAACGTTTCATGGAGATCACAGGGAGGAAGTGTATTGGTGGACCTTATACCAAGTTAGGCTTTGACAAGTCTAAAGTGACGTGCTTTAAGTGCAAACAAAAAGGTCACTTTAAGCGTGAATGCCAAAATGCGTATGCTGATGAATCTGAGAACCCGTTCAGAGAGGATTACTACAAGAAAGCGATTTATCATCAGAATAAATCAGAACCGCCAAGATTGAAGCAGCTTGAAGAGAACAAAGAGAAGTCTAGAGCTCTTGCTGTAATTCACGACGATGAAGGTTACGACTGGAGTGAGTTGTTACCTGAGGAGGATGCGGTTGGATATGCGTTCATGGCAAAATCTGAACCTGTTCCTTGGAAAGACAACAGAACTGAAGAACAGAAGTATGGTCACAGAAAGCTGTTAGCTCAGAACAGAATGATCAGAATATCTAGTATCTATTGTGAAGCAAAAAGAACAAATAGATGGGATCCAGACAGAGAATGTTATCTTGACCCACAGGGAAACATTGCTATTGATCATAACACTCTTGATATGGAAACCATAATCAAAGAATTGAAAGAAGAAGATGATTATTGGCAAAGGAAATGGTGGGGAAGTGGAGAAGAGAAAGAGAAAGAAGTGAAGGAGAAAGAAGAGAAAGAAAAATCAAAGAAGGTTGATACTGGAATCATTGTCACGACACAGGAGTTGAATGCTGAAAACATGGGAAAGATGGCTGACAAGGTGCTGGCTGCTAAGGCGCTTGAGGTAGATTCTAAATCCGTTTCTGAGTCTAAAAGCCAGGTCAGTTCAAAAGCGTCAACGACTGAGTCAGGTAAGAAAGTCAATGGTGATGTTGATTGCAAAAATTGCATCAAGGAATGCAAAGTTTGTAGTACGGTCACTTATCTCAACGGTAAGAAGGTTGACGATCTGACTGCGAGAGTCAGAAATGTTGAGGTTCAAATCCTTGATCGAGATAAAATGGTGAAAGCTTTAACTGAACGGTTAAAAGAATTAACTAACAAAATTGAAAATGATAAAATTGACCATGAAAAGGTTAGGAAAGAAAATGAAAGGTTAGTTCTTGAAAATCGCCAGATCACTGAAAATTTTGAGAAGCTTAAACGCACAATGAAAGATAATGATGACAGAAATGGTAAAACTTATAAAGAAAACGTTCATCTGTCGACAGTGCTTCGGTTAAAAGAAGAATTAATCAATCAACAACTGGATGAAATCGCAAAATTGAAACTTAAAGTTAAAGAAGCTGAAATTGAAAATGAGCGAATCCAGTTGAAGCTTAAGAGTTACAACTCCGCAAGCTTTGTTTTGCAACACATTGTTCCCAAACCCATCGGGAAAAACAAAGCAGGCGAAGATGTGTACTTTGATGGAACCGGGGTGGGTTTTCATTAAGTTCCACCACCAGTTCTTCTTTAACTGAACGGTTAAAAGAATTAACTAACAAAATTGAAAATGATAAAATTGACCATGAAAAGGTTAGGAAAGAAAATGAAAGGTTAGTTCTTGAAAATCGCCAGATCACTGAAAATTTTGAGAAGCTTAAACGCACAATGAAAGATAATGATGACAGAAATGGTAAAACTTATAAAGAAAATGTTCATCTGTCGACAGTGCTTCGGTTAAAAGAAGAATTAATCAATCAACAACTGGATGAAATCGCAAAATTGAAACTTAAAGTTAAAGAAGCTGAAATTGAAAATGAGCGAATCCAGTTGAAGCTTAAGAGTTACAACTCCGCAAGCTTTGTTTTGCAACACATTGTTCCCAAACCCATCGGGAAAAACAAAGCAGGCGAAGATGTGTACTTTGATGGAACCGGGGTGGGTTTTCATTAAGTTCCACCACCAGTTCTTGACAATTATTCGAAAAAGCAATCTGGGTTGGTTGAAATTGAAGAAGAGAATGTAGTTAAACTTCCTGATTCAATTGATGTTACATTTTCTTCTACATCATCTGATGATAGTGTTCAGACAGAGGTTGTTAAAAGCACAGCTGAAAGTGTTTTGATGTCTGATTCAGCTGAAGATGATGAGTGTTTCATGGACAAATACATTCCAAAACAAAAGTCCAAAAACAACTTAGATGATGAACCTACTCTTGTCATGTACAAGATGTCAGGATCTGATAAGTTGTTTTCGGATTCTGAGTTTCCCATTGAGAATGTTAATGTGAACAAGCTAACAAATGTTTTCAAATTGGTTGAAGTTGAGTTGTCAGAAGTGAACAGTTTGAGTCAAACAAAGAGACAAATGAATTTTGAAAAAGATAAAGCTTACTATAAGAAACCTGTTGTTCCACCGCGTTTTTATAACAACAACCGAAATAATTGGTCAGATGGTTATCAGGGTGGTAAGAATTATCAGAGAAGGAATGTTCAAAACAAAAAGTTTGTTGAGAAGAAAATTTTTTGTGAATAGTTCGAGTTCATTGTCTGATGAAGAGAAAAAGATTTTTTCGAAATCGAATGAAGAGTTCTTTGAAAAGAAAGCTTTACAACCTCAGTCTGAAGGCACAAGTCGGGTAGTTGATACTCGAACATGCTTCAGATGCAATCAAGTTGGGCATATTGCACGAAAGTGTACCAATGTGAAGTCTAAGACTGACGTTGTAAAGACTCAAAAGAAGAAAGATGATGTGAAGGGAAAAGCACCAATGTTTGTTGAGAAAAAGGTTTTGAAAAATCAAATCACCAAGATCAAAACTGAACCCGTAAAGAATATGGTAACTAAAAATGACAAATTTTACAAACGGGTTGCGTCATCTCAACAAATTTGGAAGCCCAAAGCAGAGAAACAAACTTCAACTTCACAAGAGAAAAAGGTGGTGAATTCAGTCCCAATTGTGGATGATACAAACTTTCCACCACTTCAAGCTAAAAATTTTAAGAAACAAAATGGGAAAATTGAAGGGAACAAGGTAACACCTAAGGCTGGTCAGGCTTGGGTGGATATATTCTTTGTTGAATGAAAACCTGACTTGCTGGAGCTTCCTGATCGCGAAGCATGAATCGACATCTTTATTGAAATGTGTTTTAAATCAATTTGTGATATGTGCAGGAACTTCCGAGATTAGTTTCACGATGGATTATGGATAGTGGAGCTTCTCGACATATGACAGGGAAGACTGCATTGTTGTATGATGTTAGGAATTTCAATGGAGGTTATGTAGGATTCGCGGGTAATCAAGGTGGTAGGATTATTGGTGAAGGAACGTTATCCAATGGGATTGTGACGTTTGAAAGAGTTAACTATATTGCTGAGCTGGAGAACAATCTGCTGAGTATCTCGTAGATTTGTGACAGGATGTATACCACTCACTTCACTGACAAAGAATGTTTGATCTTGAAGCCAGGATTTGTTATCCCTGAGGAATGGATTACCATGAGGGCACCAAGAGTCAATGATCTGTATGTGTTGGATATGAGCATAGCCACTACAACCACGGGTCAGGCTCATTGTTTTGTGTCTAGAGCAACTGAAAAAGAATCGAGATTGTGGCATAGGAAAATGGGTCACATTCACCTATGGAAGATGAATCACCCGGTGCATAATGATTTAGTATTGGGTGTTCATGTGAAAGGTTTTCATCTGGAAGGGGAGTGGATTAACTGTGTTAAAGGCAAGCAGAAGAAAAAGTCACACCCTACAAAGCAAGTCAATTCAGTTTCAAGACCTCTAGAAAGACTTCACATGGATTTATTCGGTCCTGTGAATATCAAAAGTATTACAGGAGACTACTACTGTTTGGTCGTTACTGATGATTATTCCAGATTTTCATGGGTATCGTTTTTGAAGTCAAAAGATGAAACTTATGACAGTTTGATGGCGTTGTTCAAGAAGATTGAGAATCTATACCAAAGGCGTATCAAAAGAATTCGAAGTGATAATGGTACTGAATTCAAGAACAACAAGATGGAAGAATTTTGTGATGAAAGAGGTATATTGCATGAGTTTAGTGCTCCGTACACTCCGCAATAGAATGGAGTTGCAGAACGCAAAAACCGGACACTAATCGAGACGGCTAGAACAATGCTCGCAGATTCAAAGTTACCGATAAATTTTTGGGCTGAAGCTGTTTCCGCCGCATGCTATACGCTCAACAGAGTTCTCACTGTTAAGAAGTTCAACAAAACATGCTTTGAGTTAATCAATAACCGCAAACCTAATTTGAAGTATCATGAACCGTTCGGGTCACCGTGTACTGTTCTAGAACCTTATGGAAAGTTTGGTCCGAAGTGCATTGAGGGAATATTTGTTGGTTATGCAAGTCCTATGCGACGTTTCTTCGTTCCAAGTGAGAAGCGGATTATTGAAGCTCCAAATGTTGAATGTCAAGGTAATACAATGCCGCCGCAAAATCCAGGAGATTCATGGCGTTATCATTATGGCAAATTGTGGGATTCGTTTGACATGAAGGAAGAATCAGAAGAAGAAGAAAATTTCTTTGATGAGTTGGATATATTGTGAGAGTACGAGTCGCAGTAAAGGTTCCCAGTTGAGTATTCTAGAAGACCATAGGAAACTTCAAATGACGATGAAGCAGGTCCAAACAATGCTGGTGAACATGATGATGTCCAATAAAATGAAGTTGCTCAAGATAATCAGACAGTTCAGAATGATAATCAAGAATCTGAGAACATGCCGATATTTGTCATGGTGATTCAGATTCTGAGGGGGAGCAGATTCAGGATTCAAGTCAAACAAACCAAATTAGTGAACAAGGTGCAAATCAGAATGTTACTAATCTGGAAGGCGATGTAGATGTTCCAAGCGAAGTAATGCCACGAACTCTTTCATACCATCCAGAGGAGTTGATCATTGGAGAGTTACAATCGGGCGTTCGCACGAGACGTCAAATTGACCAGGGCCTTACATGTTTTTATTCTACAGTAGCACCTTTACAAACTGATTTTTCATTAAGCTGTTTTATTTCGCAGATCGGACCGCGAACTTACAAAGAGGCGCTTACTGAAGATTCTTGGGTCAATGCGATGCAAGAAGAGTTGAGTCAGTTTGAAAAGTTAGGAGTGTGGAAGCTAGTGGATTTGCCGGATGGTCACAGGAAAATCAATACAAAATGGGTATTTAAATGTAAGAGAGACGACAGAGGAGTTGTTGTACGGAACAAAGCTCGACTCGTTGTTCAGGGCTTTAGTCAGCAAGAAGGGATTGATTTTACTGAAGTGTACGCTCCTGTAGCTCGACTAGAAGCAATCAGAATTTTCCTGGCATTTGCATCTTGGAAGAACTTCAAAGTATATCAGCTAGATGTGAAATCGGCGTTTCTTTATGGGAAGGTCAAAGATTTTGAATCAGTGATGAAGCAAAAATTCGAAATGTCATCAATGGGGGAGATGAAATTCTTTTTGGGACTACAAGTTGAACAACTACCCGAGGGAATTTTCATTCACCAGACAAAGTATGTTCATGATATTCTAGAGAAATTTGGGATGTCAAGTTCTACTCAGCTGCAACCCCTTTAGCAACAAATCATGGGATTCACCCAGATCTCACCGGAGACAGGGCTGATGAGACGTTTTATCGTTCCATGATAGGTTCATTGATGTACCTAACTGCTTCACGTCCTGATATCATGTACCCAACGTGCCTCGCAGCAAGATATCAATCTAACCCGAGAGCTTCAAGAGGATATTACGCTACCTGAAAGGAACTCCTACATTGGGGTTGTGGTATCCTAGAAAAGGCGACTTTACGCTCGAAGAGTATTCCGACTCGGATTTCGGATGCTGCAAAGTCAATGCAAAATCAACAACTGCAGGATGCCGGTTCTTTTGACCTCGCTTGGTTACCTGGCAGTGTAAGAAACAAACGTCTGTGGCGCTATCTACATGTGAAGCAGAGTACGTTTCTGATAGCAGTTGCTGTTCTCAGATCCTATGGATACAGCAACATATGCACGACTACGGTTTGCAGTTTCTTAACACGCCTCTTTTTGTTGATAATGAGGCCGCAATAAATATAACGAAAAATCCAGTACATCACGCTAAAACTAAACATATAGAAATTCGACATCACTTCATCCGAGATTTCTTCGAGAAGAAGTTGATACGAATTTAGAAAATCCACACTGACAATCAGAAAGCTGATTTACATACCAAAGCTTTTGACAAAACACGTTTTAAATTTCTTTTAAAACTAAATGGTATGAAGCTTCTTTCGGTGTCGGATGGCATTATTAGCGTTGATGAAGGTACTGGTGTGGATGAAGATGAGAAACAATCTGCAATGGTTTGTCGATTTTTTACTTGTTTTCGTATTTAGGGGGGTAGATATATTTTTTTCAGAAAATACAAAAACAATAAAAAATTCAAAAATACAAAAACATGATAAAATTTCAAAATCCAAAAAAAACAATAGAAAACTGAAAAAGAGCTTGTGTAAAAAGGGAAAATGATAGTACATCAGTCTGACAGTCACTGTACGCTAAAGATTTGAAAAGTTTAAAACATTAAACAGTCTCACTGATGATGTGTCGATAGGTTTTTATACATTTAGTTGGTTTGTTCGGGATATAAACCTAAAATTTCAAACTTGCGTAATTTGTGGGGAACACTACTTGGATATATAGGTAACCCCTGAAATCTCGTTTGAAAGGTCCCTCTTTCTGAAATATTAGATCTTTATACTCAGTGATATCTGGGTTATTATTCCGGGACTTCTGCTGAATGGAAGTTCTGACCTAGTCCCCGAATAATACTTTCTGCATTGCTTGAAAAATAGCACAGCCCTTAGCCAATTGATGAAGCAATAAAATTGATAGTCATTGCTGTTGTAACAAAAGATCCTCTAAAGGGGACACACCAAAAAGACGAAGCCGTCATCTCTCTGCGTATACGGAAGTATCGACCTAAGCTCTCACGGCCCTCACATTTAACCCCTTACAGATATCATCTGTGGTATACTCACCTATAAGACTGAATATTGGGATCTGGATACGGGAGTATATTCAAGAGGTGGGACACATGAATGAGTTAAGTTTCTAAAAACATCTAATCCGTATCCTGAATAAATTGAAATTTGTGTGAAAATTTAAAGTGGATCAGTATATCGACAATCTACTTGAATTGTTTAATTCTGAGTATGAAATTGAAGCTTAACGGTACGAGTAACTTGTCTGATAAGCTGATATGATTCCCTGACATGCTCATAAAAAATATGTTTGTAAATAAGTTTACTTTCTTTACATTCTGCAGTTTAAGTTTCTGTATTTCATTTCTAGTTTAGAAACTTTATTAAAATCCAAAAAGATTTTTCATTTCTGCTTTATTTTCCGACAAACCAAAGTGGAGAGTTGATTGTTGGATTCTCGTAGATTGAAGCAGATGCAAAAAGTTCTGGACTGGAGAATGAGGAGAGCTTATCTTGATGAAGATTGGGTTGTTGAAAAAGTCAAAACAAGTTCATTAACTTGATACTTGTTATTTTCAGAAAATGTTTGAAAATGTTAAACAAAAATCAGTTTGTTTGTCAAAAAGATCAACCAAGGTCATTAAATTGGACTTAGTAGATTAATTGAGTAATCAGGGTCATTAACTTGGACCTGAATACTTGAGTGGATTTTTAAACTGATAGATATTGTGATTTATTGTTGAAAATCAATAGATTGTAATGTTATTTGGTTGAGTAACAGGTTGTGGATTTTATCATCCCCATGGCTCAAAAAGTCAAAGTTTGAACCAGATCAAGACCCTAGATCCCAGCTTACCGAGAGGGGGAGTCTGTGAAAGGGGGAGTCTAGAGTTCTGGATCAACAGTCAAAGGGGAGACTGAAGATAGAGCCAGGAAGAGATCCTGAACATGTGAAGAAAGAGTTTTTGCAATGAGAATACAGAGTTCGAAAAAGACCAAGACTGAGGACTCGATGCCGAAGACTTCGTCAACATCCAAGGGGGAGTCTGTTGGTGCACTGAATGTCTGTTTACTGTGTCTTAATCGAGTCTTAGGTCTAGATAGGTTAGATTGGAGCTTGGAAATGAAAAAGTGGATTTAGATTGTAATTCCGCTCGAAATGACAAGAAGTCATTTCAAGCGAAATCAGGTTATGATGTAATTCCGCTCCAGGATGTCAAGTCTTGATTCCGCTCCAATAGGTTCTTAGGTGATTCCGCTCGAAGTGAACTCATCATGGGGTTCCGCTTGAACAGTTTCAAGCGGAATCAGACATACTATAAATATGTGTGTTGTGTTGTCATTCGTAACAGTTGGAGCGGAATCAGGTCATGCTGTAGGTGTCGAATTGCTGTCAAAATTTACTCAGAAAGCGTTAATAGAAAAGGAATTGAAATGATAAAGCTGTTGTGACTTTGATTACTTTGATTCAGCCTCTGTATTCAAAGATGAACTGCCTTTACTGACTATTTAGGGTCGCACACGGTCCAACATAAACTGCAACATCGTGTTGCATCTTCAGAATGGTCAAAATTTCTCTGAAGAGGTAGTTAAAGGACACATGTCATTACTTGCTACAGTGTTAGAATGATATGAAGGATTAGTTACTGGAAGGATCGGAAATCCTATGCTGACAAAAGTAGATTACGATCAGATCGATGCAGAAGAGATGGAACTTATGGACATTAAATGGTGTTTAGCAAGTGTTTTGAGGAGAGCTGAAAAGTTTAAGATGATTATAGGAAGAGATGATTTCAGAGATGCTAATGTTTCTACTTTAGGTTTTGATAAATCTAAAGTTACATGTTTTCGATGCAGGGAGAAGGGTCATTTCAAGAGGGAATGCAAAAATCGAGAAGCAAGTGGAGCACAGAATCCGTTTGGAAACAATGATTATTATCGAAAAGCTATATACCAACAAGTTGCTCAACAACCGCTTTAACAAAAAGGAACCACAAACTGCACATGCTAAAATGATCGAAGAAGCAAATAAGAAAGCTTATTATGGTATCATATATCAAAATGATGAGAAAGTAGCAGAAGGCTTTAGCTGGGACAAATACGTTCCACCTGATACAAAACTTGGAGCATTCATTGCACGAATAGTTCAAGAACCTGATTTAATGAAAGAGTGGATGAGTGTGTTTGATAACAGTGAGAAAATTCAAGATGGAGAGTCAGTTACATCAGACGATAGTTCAGAAAAGACAACTGTCTTTGATCAATCTTTATCTGATGATAGTGATGATGAAGAAGAAACACAAATAAACATTGGAAAAACTTCTTTATCTCCTGAAAGTTTTCAATTTTATTTTGCAGATCGCTTGGAGAAGCTAAAGGAGAGACGAGCAGCAAAAGAATTGAAAAAGATGGAATGTGAGAATGTTGCTGAGACAAAGAAGATTGAAAAGTGTGAAGAAGTTAAAGTCGTTAAGAAATTGGTTAAATCTGAGAATGTGGTTGAAGTTGAAAAAGTGGTTGAAGTTGAGAAGGTTATTGAAGTTGAAAAGATTGTTGAAGCTATCAAACTGTGTCTAAAGTGCTTGGAATCTTGCAAGCAGTGTGAAGAGAAAGATGAAAAGTTGAGTGCGTTTGACAAGATGAAGGAAAAGTTACTGTTTGATCTCAATTACGTGAAAGAATCATATGATGTGCTGAACAAAACAGTAACTGGTTTACAAAAGACAAATTTTGAAAGAGAAGATGCATTGACAATGATGAATGCTGTGATGATGTCAAAGCAGAAAGCTATAAATTTTTACATTGAAGAAAGTGCAAAGTGGAAGCAGGAGTTGGAAACAGAAAAGATAGAAAATGAAAGAATTAGATGGTTGTTACAAAGTTACTCTTGTTCTGATTATTTTATTGATCGAATTTATCCAACTGTTGCAGGTCTTGAAGCCTTTCAAGATGAGAAGCCGAAAGAGAAGGATACTGGTAAGAAACAGAGTGTCAGATATAACAAGTGTCCGCCTCCGATCTGGGAAGGTTATTCTCCTAGAAAACCAAATGAGGAGCAAGTAAAAAAGGCAGTCAATATAAAATTGAAGTCTGAAACAACTGATGAATTACCAGAAAAAATTGACGTCACATTCACATCTCTGACACTGATCATGAGTCCGAGTTAATAAAAAGGTGGTCGATCAGATGTTGGAAATAGATGAGGAGTTGGAGTCAAAGTCTGAGTCTGAAAGTTCGAGATCATCATCAGTTGAAAGTCAAATATCGTTGGTCAAACGGGTTTACAATAAAGAATTCTTGTTATCAAAATCCAATTTGAATGACAAATCAATCAAAGTGGCATATACTTTGAATGATTCAGACAAATTATATTCTGATGAAGAATTTCCAATAAGAAGTGTTCAAATTGAAAATTTCAAACAAAAAGTTGGAAAGGTTGAAATCTCGAATCAATTCTATTCTGAGAAGAAAGAATTTGATGTCGAGAAAGCGTTTAATGGGAATGTTAAAAAGATTTTTGGGAAAATGGTTGAGGGTAAGGTGAAAGGGGTAAAAGATTTTTATGAAGAAAAAAGAAATTTTGGAACCCCAAGAGAAGTTGAGAAGGTCACACCCAAAGCTGGTCAGGCTTGGGTGTCTGTATTCTTTACTTAAAATTCCTGACTTGCCGGAACTCCCAGGTTGGTAATTGGGGAGTAGGAATCGGCATCTTTCTTGAGAAATTCACAGGTTGGTAACTGTCATATTTCGATCTATAAGTGGTTAATCAGGGACGTTAAGTTGTACTTGATTTCCTACAAGTGGTTGTGTGGATATAAATCTAAAATTGTTAAAATTTTTCCAAGAGTTTGAAGAGAAAAAAGTGATGAGTAATCCCTATTTTTACAAGTGGTAAAATCAACAAAACTAATTTTCCGGAAAAACCATTTTAATTAAAACAAACTTAAGTGTTTTGAAATCATAATGGGAAAATAGTTTGTTGTAAGGGGAAGTTCTGATTGTTTATGCCAAGTGAATGGTGAATTGAAGCAATTCACAACAGTTGTCATTTTATTGTATAGTTTGTTTTCAAATTTTCTCAGAAAATCAAAATTGAAACATATTTTGATTTTAGGAGGAGTAAAAATTTTTAGAAATTTCGGAAATTTGAAAAATCCAAAAACATGATAAAATCCAAAAAGCCAAAAACATCGAAAACTTCAAAAATGAGTTTTGTTGTAAAAAGAGGAAATCATAGTACATTAGGGGACTATCACAACACGCTAAAGAATTGTAAAGTCAAAAATGTGATAAACAATCTCACCGCAGATGTGTCAGTAGGTTTTTATACATTCAGTAGATTGTTTTTGAGATATAAACCTAAATTCAAATTCTTACTTATATCGTGGGGAACATCTCTCGGATATATGGGTAACCCCCGAAATCTTGTTTGAAAGATTTTCTATTTCTGACATACTAGGTCTTTGTGCGTGGTGATATCTGGGGTATTATACCTGGACTTCTGATTTTGCGGGAGCAATAGCCTAGTCCTCATATAATACTTTGCAAAAGTGTTGGGATTGAACCCTACCAAAGGAACAAATAATGAAAGCCAAAACCGGATCAGAGCAGTGGATCCAGAATAAGCAGCTGTTTACACTTGGCTCTCTCCTTGACAGTGGTAATCTAACAGCTGATAGATCTTAAGTACTGCTCACTATAACAACTGATGAACCAAACACTGATGAAACTCTAAAGACTGCTGAAGACAAACACTGCTGCTCTATCTACTGTCGTTTCCTAAGTACTGTTGAAGACACAAGCACTGCTCATTCAAGGACTGATCACCTTTGAAGAAAGCACTAAAGCTCAACATCAGTGCTCAGGCTACAACAACGGAACGTGAAGCAGTAGTTTTCTCTTGTTATGTATTGTACTTATAATCAGTTGTTAAACATCAGTAGTTTGTATAGAACAGTGTTTATAGGTTGTTAGGTTGTTAGATGTCACTATCATGGTGACGTCAGCTGAGATGCCTCAGTGGTTTGGTTTGCCTATAAATGGAGCAGTACCCTGTACTGTTACATTTGATTAACTGAGTGGATTCTTCTTCTCCAGTCCAATCCTTTCATCTTGTGCAACCAACCTTGGAGTATCAGGCTGAGGGGGAGCTTAGTTTTGTAAGCATGCTTGTAATCATTTGATTTGTATTTGAATCATTCAACTTAATGAGAAGCATCTGTTTATCAAACTATTTTCCACTTAGATTGTGCTTACAAAGTTTGTCTTCATTTCCGCTGCGCTTAATCTTATTTTAGATTCATTGATTTGTCAAATTTATACAAACAAGCACAATCATGACAGCCTCCGATCCTAACAATTGGTATCAGAGTCGGACAGTCAAATTCGATATAAAAATCAATTTGACATAACAGTTCAGCTCAAAATTCATTGATACTAAGGTTGATTGTATTTAGTTGAAAAACAGAGCAACGAGAAATCATGTTCAAAATGATAAATCAGATACTCTGTAAAACAACCGAGATGTCATAAGATTCACATGTCAAGCAACAAGTGATGTCATGCACAAATCACTCATAGTTTCCGGATCTGGAAACATGTCTGGTAACTATGGTATGACTATCTTCATTCAAAATTGATTTCAACTGTTGTTATGAAATTTGTGATGATTTCATCATGTTTTATGCTAAAGTATGAACCTCAGATTAACAAAACCTATGTTCATATAAACATTAGTGTTTTGCTAACTTAGAAAGAGGAAAATGAAACTTTAGTCATGAGATCTTATGTGTTAGAAGGCAGGTTGAGAATCCTCAAAAGGACTAAATCAACCATGTCAAAACACATTAAGAAAATCAGGGGTCAAAAACAGTCCAAATCATAAGTAATGTGAGATTTGGTAATAAAACATGTTCACATGCGGCCAGATCTCTCAAAACATTACTGGAAAATGATTCAGGATTAAGTATTTCCAAGATAAAATCTCCCAGTAAGTATTTTTGTACTTATGAATGGGAAGGGTAAAAAGGGAAGAAGAAAATGAACAAAACTCAAAAGTGTGTTTATCTCAAAACTTTTGAAGTCAAAAGAAAAGAGTATAAACGTCAAACACCTATGAGTCAAAAGTTGGGAAAACAATGGTCATTATGCAACTGTGTGCATCCATTAATTCAGGAAAAGTTCAGGTAACAATGGTATCTCCAGTGATTGAATCTAAAAGATGAATTTGCAATCAATTAACAAGAAATTGATCCTAATCAGTGATCATATTGATGTGATCATAAGCCTTTTGGAAGTCACCAGATCCTTTTGATGTTGTTTTCAAAATAACCTTTATTTTTAGAAAGGTGTGTGTTTCAAATAAAACCGGATATATTATTGATTTTTTAAAAAAATAATATATTTTGTACTTTTACTCCTTTTTTATAGTAAAAGTTTTCTCTCCGGTCAGGATGTAATTTCCTTATTTTTGTGTGAAATTACTTTTCCTAAAACTGATCAAAAGGAAATGGTGTACATGTCAAGGTCACATTAAGCTCAAGTTTTATCACAGAAAAAATTGATTGCAAATTAATCCTAAAAATACTGAGACATTCATGTTCTAGTTCAAATAATTAGACACAAAATGAGTTGCCTTAGTAAAGAAGTTTCATCATCTGGGATGCTAAACCACTGTCAGGAAATAGTGAACATGTGGTAAACCTAGAACATAATCTCCTAGAAAAACTGCTGACAAATTAAATTTGATAATCTACATCTAAAATGTAGCTAAGTATAGCATTCCTGCAGAATAACTGATGTTGGACATGATATTGAGCTCACACAAGACAAAATCAATCCCCACATCTGAACAAGTAGATGCTAAAATTATTTGTCAAAAGTTGAAGCACTACTGCACTAACTATTGTTATACCAATGGTCTTCATTTTGTTGTCTACCACTGTTTTTCCTTAAAACTACTGATTGTGCCTCAAACATCTGCTCTCTAATGTCTGTCCACTGCTGAAAGTCAACCCCTGTTCTCATTTTCCTCTGATAAGCACTGTTGTTCAAAATCAGTGTTTTATCCACTGATATGCTATCCACTGATGTAGTAAAAGCATCCACTGATGGTAAAAATCACCCACTGCTTCATTTATTACCGTTGTAACCATTGATGCTTGTTTCATCAGTGCCCCCCAAAAACAACTGTCCTCCATTATTTACTCTTCCATCAGGGGTTGGCACGTGGTCAGTTTTTAGCCGTCAGATCATTATAACCGCTGCCACGTCAGTATTTCCTTTTTTCCTAAATAAAACCTTGATCAAAAACCCCAAACAGGGTTTCACTGTCGAATTGAATTCCAAACATTCTCTTCACAAAGCAGTTTCCCACTCATAACTCCAAAAACATTTTTCGATCCTCTTCATCAAAAATGGCGAAATCAAAGTCGAAATCAAAATCAAAACCGTCTTCTTCCTCCGCTCCCACTGACGCCACTCAAATGGCCGCTGAAACCACAGAAATTCGTTACAAATCACCTCACAACTATTTGGGTATACTCACAAAACCCACAACCGACAACATCTTCGGCTCCATCATTGACACCTTATCTGCATCAAAGTATAAAACTTTGTTAACAGCAGACGCTCCCATTTATCTACAAACCCAGAGAGAGTTCTGGAACAATGCCACCCTTGAAAAACAAGAAGACACTGTCACAGCAATCAACTCCTCGATACAGGGTAAAAAGACTCAAATCTCTCCACAATCTATTTCAGAAGTCTTCAAACTCAATGATCTGAAAGGTAAAACCTCTTTTTTTCTAAAACTGAGTTGAAAAAGGATTTCATGAATAGGGGTTATGCAGAGCAACCAAAAAGGGACACCTTACAAAAAGGTTTCTTCCCTTCTGCACCAAGGTTTTTATTTCAAACTCTGTTGATGTGTGTATCTAATAAAACAACTTCTTTTAATGAAATACCATCAAAAATTCAATGTCTGGGATATGCAATTATAAACAATGAAAATTTTAATTATTCCCAGGAGATTTTTGATGATTTAGTAAAAAATGTTGATAGCAAAGCATTTCTGCTCTTTCCAAGGTTTTTAAGCTATTACGTCGAACAAAAATTTGTAAAATAAGATGCAGAATTGCCCAAACAAGGTGCTCATTTTAAAATAAACTGTTTAACGCCTGAAACATTCTCAAGAATGTTGGCACCTATAAAAACAAAAGCAGAGGTACCTGAGCAGAATTTAGCAGATGAAACTGCTCCTCAGGTATCGGCTGCTGAGCCCACTGCTCCAGGTGATCAAAGCAGCACACCCACTGTTTTGAAACCCACACCTGCCACCACCAAAAAGAACAAGAAGAAAACATCCAGAAAGCCCCCCAAACCCAAAACAAAGGCACCTCTGGAAGATGAGATCCCAGAGCAAATGCCCGTGACAACACAAATGTCACCAATAACCACTGCTGCTACTTCCTCACAGCAGATGGAAGAAAGATCTCCACCCTTGCCACAAACTCCTCCTGCATCCTCACAAAAGGATCAGGTTGTAAACACAGGGACCCCACAATATGAAGCTCTGGACCCAATCGGATCCATCTTCCACAATCCTGATCCCAAGGACATGTCTCTTTCAACTCCTTTACCCTCACCCCCTACATTACCACCATCCATAACACCCTTGTTGCATGCCAAAAACTTGATGTGCTAAAAGTGGTTAAATAAAAACTACTAAAACTAACCTAATCTAGACACTCTAAGCTTTAAATTTATAAACTTAGACTCGATCTAAAACTAAACCACGCAACCGGCAAGTGTACCGATCAATGCAGTATAGCTACAGTAAGTCCGAGTATCGAACCCACGAGACTCTCTAATTACGCTAATTAGACTCTATCTAGACCTAGACTGACACAGACTCTAACTGTTTAATTGGTTGGGGGGGGGGGGTTACGAAAAATCTAAGAAATCTATATTAAACTACTAAATTAAACTAGAATTAAACTAATACGAATTAAGACTGAGGACTTTCCTTATGCGAGAACGAGACAACCTAGACAAGAATCCTGGATTGTTTTTAAGAGATTACCGATTAAGTTAAGTGCACGAGTTATGGAACCGGGATCTTAAAGTACTAAACCTATTAAGAACCATCGAGGCCCCTCGACCCTTCTCAAGGAGAAACCTGTGGAGCTACCTAGGCCGTTAATCCTACCGGTTATTAGACGCCTTTCCAGTTGTCTAATTATTGTGTAAGTACCCTAATGTTGACCTATTCTTTTCCAATCCTAGATCTAGGGTAGTTTGAAGTAATTAATTTGACTTGATAGACTAATAAGACCGACAGGTAAACCAAGACATGACCTTTTCCAAGGACTATCTAAAGCAATTCGTCGGGTAAGACCTACCAGTAGCCCCTCACTTTCCAGGTATTAGGACTAGCAGAACACTAAGACTTAGCAAATTTTTACCAATTACTTCTAGGGGTTATTGCGCAATTCTCCCTAAAGAGTGAAGGTTTTCTAACGTGATATAGACACTCACCGAAACCCTAAACCCTAATATGACTCTATGTTGTGATATAGACCGTCACTAAGAATCATATGAAGCAAATAATAACAATAAACCAACTCAAAGCATGCATACACATCAAACCATTAAATCAAACTGCTTACTAAACACAATCAACCCATAACAATCATGCAATTAACAAAAAGGGTAAAAACTTTATATTAATCCATTCATCAAATCTAGGTGGCTTAGACGTTTAGCCAAGCATCATAACTTTAAAAGCAAATAAACAAGGTTTAGAACAAGAATTCATCGATGACAAACAAGAAAGATAGAAAACTAAAGAAATCGAGTAGAAAAACCCGTTAATCTCTTGCTCCCCAAGCTTCCCGCTCGATCCCGATGATTCCCTAGCCTTGATCCTATATGAATTGCCTTCAAAAATCGTCCCAAGCCATGATTATCTGCGGCTCTGATGTGCGGCTCCCCCTGATGCTGCCTTCTGTTCGTGCGTCCTTGTGCCTCTCCCAATTGATAATAGTTGCGGCTGATGATCCTTTTAAATATGCAACTCCTTTTTTTTTCTAATTTTTCCATCCACCATAATATCTTTAGTTATATGTGCAGCCCAAATCTCAATTAGATGTGCAGCCCAATATTTCCATGCTATAAAATTCGTCCATTTACTCCAATATAATATATCAGCCGACTTTTTATATTTATAATATATAGATTGACAGCAACTTTCGTCTAATGGTATTTTAGCAGTTCAAACCTCATGCGCCCAACACTAATAAATTAGATGGACTCAACTTATAAAACTGTATATTGTATATTGATGTTGGTCTAGTCTTTTCTCTCGATCCAATTATATAATTTTTGTGGCAACCCTCTAACTTATAAAATAGAGATAGTGGCCTTGACCCACTCACAGAAAATAGCTGCAAATTTCCTCCTGTCACTAGCGCCCCACTCTGCCCAACTAGCTGGTTATTTTCATATTACTCGTTTTTGCTCCATTTGCATCAGGACCTGCCAAAACACGAAATAATATAATATAACACTAAAACTAAATAAAAATAAATAAAATCTATATAAAAATTATACAATTTACACGGGACAAATATGTGTATTTTACCCTACATCAAATATCCCCACACTTACTCTTTTTTCGTCCTCGAAAAAGAATTATGCAACAGAATCAGAGATGAATAGATACTCGGGTCAAAAACTTATTTATATTTTTGTTAAAACCAAAACTTGCGTTAGCCGCGATTGCGAATATACTTGTCCCTTTAAACCCAAGTCCGGTCTTAAGCCCCTATCATGTGATTTTAATTTAAGTGCGGTCAATCTACCTAGGGCCTCACGCTAGAATCTACAGTCCACCTACTCCCGCCTCAAGCTTATAGGACTAAAGGAACGATCACTGGACCAATTCCCAACCGTCTTATATCAAAACCAGGAGAGTTTACAATCAGATTTTTTTTTCTATTTTTTTCATTTTTTTTTCTTTTAATGAGCGTAGACGTTGCTTTCCCTAACCAAGAGGCATTCCGGCTGTAGAGTCGCTATCCCCAACTCGGATTACTTAGGTTTCGGTACTTTTTTTTCTTTTCTTTGCAAGGTCGATTTCACACATCCTAGCGGTAATCCGGCTGTAGAGTCGCTATCCCCAACCCAGACTACATAGGAATGCGCTACTTTCATTTAGTTTCTAGCTCATTATTTTATTTTTTTTTTTCTCTATTTTTTTGCATGATCACAAACTCTAACAGTTTTAACTTATGACGGTGTCCCTTATACTATTATAAGCAGTTTTGATTTCCCATATTTCCCAGGCGAAAACCCACTAGCAGACCGACAATTAAGGTATATTAACTCAAAGGGACTTAAAACCAAACCCGGGCCTATCCACATATCCCTAACTAGATGCAAACTCGATTTATTTTATTCTCTTATTATTATTATTTCAACCCGAGCAAAAATTCATCTTTTCTATCATTTTCCGTATAAAAATGCAAACTTCTTTTATTCGAAAGACACTTTTCTGATTTTTCAATTTTTTTTAGGATTTTTATAATTTTTTAATTTTTTTGTATTTTTCATATTATTGACTCAAGACTCACTAACTAAGACCTAAATGATAGTTTCCCATCCCCACACTTAAACTCTACATTGCCCTCAATGTAGGATGGAAACCGACTCAAAACACAAAAAATAAATAAGAAATAAAAACTAAGGGCAAATTGGAAAGGACTTAGCTGGGTATATAATGTGTATGCTCCAGAAGTCTCGTCCAATCCAGCTCGATCGTATAGCATTTCGGTCGCGATCGGCTACTCTGACACTGACTGGCACACTCGGAAAATGCTTGATATTCGAAAAGCAGCTTCAAAATCACCCGAATGGAGATTGAGTACGGGTGGTACATATTCAAACCTGCATAAACAAAAACAAGCGAAAACCAAAGCAGTACCGACTCTAAAAAAACGACTCAGAAATTACTAACTAAGACTCAATATACAAAAACTATGACTCAAAATACAAACTCTACAAAACCTCCCCACACTTGAACTTAATCAGGAGGTTTCTCTTTTATCTGAACCCGGTCTAACCCATTTAATTCCACCCGGTCTTCAAACACATTTAAAAATATTATAGTGGAATTATTAAAGAATTTTAAATATTTAACCGGTTTGAAATACCAAAATTTGAACTTACCTGGTAGGAGCCGCTGAAACACGATCCCAGGTGTTCTTCTCATTGCCTTCTCCCATGGTTTGGAACTTTTTCTTGCATTCGCTTTCAGTACCACAGGCCAGCTGTGGTGTTCTTCCTCTTCCACCACCATTTCTTCTTTTTTGTTGTCCGTCATTGGGTTTTTTGCAAGTAAAGCTTCTAAATATGCAAGGTCCCCCTCCGGATCAAACGTACCTCCTTCTTCATCTACCGACAAACCCTCTAACTCATCCACAAATTCTCTCTCCCAAAACAGCTCATTTTCACTTCCCTCATCCTCTTCATTTGACAAATCCCATATTGGTTCGGTGGGATAAGACTCAGCATCAGAAGAATCCAGGTCAATAGGATTACCTGCCATTAAGAGAGTAGAAAGAGCAGAACAAGGTAGAGAGAATAAAAGAAACTAACTAAAAAAAATTACAAAACTATACAAGTAGCACAGATTATGTCAATTAAGTCCAATCAAAGCTAATAAACGCAATCGCCAAGAGTCCCCGGCAACGGCGCCAAAAACTTGATGTGTGCTAAACAGACTATAAAAATTAACTAAATTAGACTCCCTAAGCTAGACACTACAAAGCTTTAAATTATAAAAACAGACTCTCTAAAACCTAAACCACACAACCGGCAAGTGTACCGGTCAATGTAGTATAGCCTAAGCAAGTCCGGATATCGAACCACAGGACTCTATGTATCACGCAAATTAGACTCTAACAGACGCTGACAGACACGACTTAACTTGTTTTAATTGTTTTTTTTTTTTTTTTTGGGGGGGGGAGGTTACGAAAAATCTAGGAAATCTATATTAAACTACTAAATTAAACTAGAATTAAACTAATACGAATTAAGACTGAGGACTTTCCTTATGCGAGAACGAGACAACCTAGACAAGAATCCTGGATTGTTTTTAAGAGATTACCGATTAAGTTAAGTGCACGAGTTATGGAACCGAGATCTTAAAGTACTAAACCTATTAAGAACCATCGAGGCCCCTCGACCCTTCTCAAGGAGAAACCTGTGGAGCTACCTAGGCCGTTAATCCTACCGGTTATTAGACGCCTTTCCAGTTGTCTAATTATTGTGTAAGAACCCTAATGTTGACCTATTCTTTTCCAATCCTAGATCTAGGGTAGTTTGAAGTAATTAATTTGACTTGATAGACTAATAAGACCGACAGGTAAACCAAGACATGACCTTTTCCAAGGACTATCTAAAGCAATTCGTCGGGTAAGACCTACCAGTAGCCTCTCACTTTCCAGGTATTAGGACTAGCAGAACACTAAGACTTAGCAAATTAAAACCAATTACTTCTAGGGGTTATTGCGCAATTCTCCCTAAAGAGTGAAGGTTTTCTAACGTGATATAGACACTCACCGAAACCCTAAACCCTAATATGACTCTATGTTGTGATATAGACCGTCACTAAGAATCATATGAAGCAAATAATAACAATAAACCAACTCAAAGCATGCATACACATCAAACCATTAAATCAAACTGCTTACTAAACACAATCAACCCATAACAATCATGCAATTAACAAAAACGGTAAAAACTTTATATTAATCCATTCATCAAATCTAGGTGGCTTAAACGTTTAGCCAAGCATCATAACTTTAAAAGCAAATAAACAAGGTTTAGAACAAGAATTCATCGATGACAAACAAGAAAGATAGAAAACTAAAGAAATCGAGTAGAAAAACCCGTTAATTTCTTGCTCCCCAAGCTTCCCGCTCGATCCCGATGATTCCCTAGCCTTGATCCTAAATGAATTGCCTTCAAAAATCGTCCCAAGCCACGATTATCTGCAGCTCTGATGTGCGGCTCCCCCTGATGCTGCCTTCTGTTCGTGCGTCCTTGTGCCTCTCCCAATTGATAATAGTTGCGGCTGATGATCCTTTTAAATATGCAACTCCTTTTTTTTCTAATTTTTCGATCCCCCATAATATCTTTAGTTATATGTGCAGCCCAAATCTCAATTAGATGTGCAGCCCAATATTTCCATGCTATAAAATTCGTCCATTTACTCCAATATACTATATCAGCCGACTTTTTATATTTATAATATATAGATTGACAGCAACTTTCGTCTAATGGTATTTTAGCAGTTCAAACCTCATGCGGCCCAACACTAATAAATTAGATGGACTCAACTTATAAAACTGTATATTGATGTTGGTCTAGTCTTTTCTCTCGATCTAATTATATAATTTTTGTGGCAACCCTCTAACTTATAAAATAGAGATAGTGGCCTTGACCCACTCACAGAAAATAGCTGCAAATTTCCTCCTGTCACTGGCGCCCCACTCTGCCCAACTAGCTGGTTATTTTCATATTACTCGTTTTTGCTCCATTTGCACCAGGACCTGGCAAAACACGAAATAATATAATATAACACTAAAACTAAATAAAAATAAATAAAATCTATATAAAAATTATACAATTTACACAGGACAAATATGTGTATTTTACCCCACATCACATACAGTTGGTATTACTCAGACACAAACCAGTTCCTCTCAAACACCTATCACCGAGAGTATACTCCCACAAGTGACTGGGTCTGATGTTGATATCTCTGTTATCCCACAAGTAACTCCTGTCAGTAGTTCAAGTGGAGCAGCCACTACAAATGTTGAACCCACTGATTTACATTTGGATAGTGGTTACATTCATAAGGCTCCCTTGAAGGCAATTTCTTCCATAGTACCAATGAGAACCACCAGTGAGCTTGTTTTAACCACTGGCAACATCAAAAGGTTATCAAGTGCTGAAGAAACAAGTCCCCAGTACCAAGAACAAGGGGCATCAATGAATGACTTTTGGGATTCAGTCCCTAAGTCACACATTGGTAAAACCACTGCTGGTGGGGATTCAGATGATCCCATTAACTTGGGTGATGATTCAAAATATCAGGAATTGACGGGCAGGGTTGAAAACCTGGAAACCTCAGTTGCTGAAATAAAGGATATGGTGCAGCAGCTGTTAAAAGCTCAGAAAGCCCAATCCACTGCTGCTCCAGCTCAAGAACCTGCACAACAGGCACCTTCTGCAAATGAGTTTTGGAACATGTTCCAACCACTGTTGGAAAGACAAAAGCAGATGGCTGATCAGCAGCATGCTATACATGTACAAAAGCTGACAAACATGGTGGAGTCAAGATTTAAAGATACACAGGCAGATATTAAAGCTATCAAGGCTCATATCCAAAGTGCCTCTGGAAAAGTTCCTCCAACTGTCCTCTTTATGAATGAACCCTTCCCAGATAATGCCAAAAAGGGGGAGAAGATCAAGTAGAAAAAGAAAGGAATTGATGATGACATCTTTATTGAGCCAGAAAATAGCCAAACCAAAGCTACTGTATCAACACACACCACATCACCACACACCACCATAATCACTGCTCCACCATCATCTGTGATCACATCACCAACAACAACTTCACCATCAAAAACAGCCACCCCATCATCACCTCCTGCCAAAAAGCAGAAGACAGCAGATGTTACAACATCTGCTGTAATGACAACAGTGGTTGAAACACCAGTTGTTCCAACTACTGTTAGTCAGTCACTCATCACCATTCAAACCCCTGCCATCACAACCCCTGCTCAAAAGCAGAAGACATCTACTGACATATCAGTAGTTGTAATGACAACAACGGTTGAAACACCAGTTGTTTCAACCACTGTTAGTCAACCATCCACCACTGCTCTCACCATTCTCACATCACAACCAGCAAAGCTTTATACCAGAAAAAGAAAACTTACTCAGGCAAATGAGGATAAATATGATCCCATTGCTGGAAAATATCCACTGGAACTAGAAGCTATAAAAAATGAGATGAGGCAATTCTACACTGATGATGATCCTTCAAACAGAAGATTTCCTTCACTCGTTGGCTTTATAGTCCCAGAAGACATGGATGAATACCTTGAGCTCAAAGCAAGACAGGCTAAGATAAGAGCCAAGGTTGAATGTGAAGGTCAAAATGCTGAAGCCATTGCTGAAAGATTGGAATTTCTGCTTACAAAAGTCAAATAGATAAAAGATTTTGCACAAGTGCTGAGCAAAAAAAAAAAGGCAGGTCAACGAAAAGAGATGAGAAGAAAACTTCTTGCATACACCATGCAAGAAAAATTTTATCCTGCTGAAGAAAACCAATTTGAAGAATGGCCAATAGTGGCTTTAAAGCATGAGGCTGATAGGATTGATAGAATCAAGAACGATCCTAGAAAGAAGAAGAATGCTCCAAATTGGAGCAAATACAAAAAGCTCATCGCTGACCTAACAGCTGAGTACAAAAGAAAGAAACAGGAGCTGGTGGATGCAAAAGTGGACACTGCAAATGCCATATCAAAATGGTCAAAGCAGCATACAGATGAAGCCTATGAAAGGCTGAAGAAAAGAAAGATATCTGTTTCAGGCACTTCAAAGAAGCATGAACAAATGATGAAGCTTGAACAACAGATTGAAAACCTCCAAAAATGTTCAAATCAGCAGATAATCCTATTCTTGTGTCAACCCAAAAAGAAGGAAAACAACTGTCTAGTGAAGTGGTAAAGGAAATGGAAGCTAAGTACTTCAAGGATACCATCATGAAAATGGGTCTAAAAGAAGATACCTCAGCAAAACTTCAAAACCTTTTTAAAGAGGTATTAACCAAACCTGCATCACCAAACACTCCAACAGGCATGACAGACATTGAGAGGCAAGAGCTAATTGAAAGAGAGACTGCAGAAGATGTAGTTGCAGCAAATGATGTCATTGAGAAGGCCCTCAAACAAATGTCTGACAGCTTGCAACTTTTCACAACGCCAACATCTCCAAACTCATCAGGAAAAAACTCTCTCCCAAGAAACCCGTCTGGATTAAAAGTACTAAAGTGGATGTCTGATCAAAAGACCCACGTACTGACTTTGTTCAGATCCAACGGCGAAGTGAAGTACATATCAAGGAAAGAAGCACTAGGCCTTAGTGTTGAAGATTTGCAGGATCTCCTTGAACTTACACTGTGTAGGGATGAAGATGACACAAGTTCCAAGGATTTTGAAGAAGAATTTAAAAGGCAAGCTAAGGAACTACTGATGAGAAATAAAGGTCCAGAATAATGAAGGGTTTTGGCATTATCTGTTCCAGGGGGAGATTGTTGGGATTGAACCCTACCAAAGGAACAAATAATGAAAGCCAAAACCGGATCAGAGCAGTGGATCTAGAATAAGCAGATGTTTACACTTGGCTCTCCCCTTGACAGTGGTAATCTAACAGCTGATAGATCTTATGTACTGCTCACTATAACAACTAATGAAGCAAACACTGATGAAACTCTAAAGACTGCTGAAGACAAACACTGCTGCTCTATCTACTGTCGTTTCCTAAGTACAGCTGAAGACACAAGCACTGCTCATTCAAGGACTGATCACCTTTGAAGAAAGCACTGAAGCTCAACATCAGTGCTCAGGCTACAACAGCGGAACGTGAAGCAGTAGTTTTCTCTTGTTATGTATTGTACTTATAATTAGTTGTTAAACATCAGTAGTTTGTATAGAACAGTGTTTATAGGTTGTTAGGTTGTTAAATGTCACTATCATGGTGACGTCAGCTGAGATGCCTCAGTGGTTTGGTTTTCCTATAAATGGAGCAGTACCCTGTACTGTTAGATTTGATTGACTGAGTGGATTCTTCTTCTCCAGTCCAATCCTTTCATCTTGTGCAACCAACCTTGGAGTATCAGGCTGAGGGGGAGCTTAGTTCTGTAAGCATGTTTGTAATCATTTGATTTGTATTTGAATCATTCAACTTAATGAGAAGCATCTATTTATCAAACTATTTTCCACTTAGATTTGTGCTTACAAAGTTTGTCTTCATTTCCGCTGCACTTAATCTTATTTTAGATTCATTGATTTGTCAAATTTATACAAACAAGCACAATCATGATAGCCTCCGATCCTAACAAAAAGCTTTAATCTTAAAGCCAGCCCTCAGTAAAAAAAATGATGAAACATTGAAAAATGCTAATCATGTGCTGTTGAAGAAAAGATCCCCAAACGGGACACACCTAAAGATGAGCCGTCATCTCTTTGTACGAATGGAAGTTTTAGCCTGAGCTCTCACGGTCTCACATTTACCCGTTTACAGATATCATTAGTGTACATCACCTGTAAGACTGAATATAGAAGTCTGGATACGGGTGTATATTCTGAGGTTGTACACGCGAATAAGTTTAAGTTCTTAAAACACTAATCTCGTATCTCGGAACAATTGAACTTTGTGTGAAAATTTAAGAGGATCAGTATACTGACAATCTAAGTGAAGTGCTTAGAACTTAAAATGTTTAAAGCTTAACGGTGTTAGTGATTTGTCTCATAAACTGATATTATCCTCTTAGACAAACTCGCAAAAATATTGTTTGTAAATATTTCTTTATAGTATTTCATTAAAATCAAAAATCCAAAAAGATTTTAGTATGTTTTAGCATAAAATTTTGAAAAATACAAAAAGATTTTCGACAACTGATAGTGGAAAGCTGATTTTCAAAACTCCGAGTGCTAAACATGATGAACATTTTGTGAGGGGGAGTCTATTTAAAATGAGAAAAGATTTTGAATGTTTTGCCTACAAGTGGTCATCAGAAGCTTTTAAATGTTAAGTCATTCTATTCATGCAAGTGATATGTAAATTTGTCAAATTTTAAATTTGTGAAATTTATTGTGAGGTAGAGATTGTGCAGGTTAGCCAGGTGTTGATACCTGAAGAGTAAGCCAGGTCGTGATCCGGATTCTATAAGAGCCAAGTTCAGATCCTGACGTTCACGCAAGCTGATAGTGCTGATGAACTTAATGAATCAAGAGATCTGATCAAGAGAATTAGAGCGAGTTAAGAGCCAGGTCGAGATCCTGGAGATGAACAGAAGAGAAAGTTTGAGGATGCTTTACATTGTTAGATACTTTGGAAGAGTTCAAGAAGACTGATAAAGACTGAAGATTGAAGACTCGACACCGAAGACTTCGTCAACATCCGGGGGGAGTCTGTTGGTGCATACGTCTGTCGACTTCGTCTTGTATCGAGTCTTGTATTAAGATAGATAGATCAGGGCACGTAGTACGAGAAAAATGTCAAAATATGTGTTTATGGCAATTTCGTACGAAATGACAATATGTCATTTCGCACGAAATCACTTGGCTATTTCGCACGAAATAGCTATTTCGTGTGAAAGTGATTTCGTTTGAGGCATTTCGTGCGAAACCACTCAGCCTATAAATACCCATGCTGCCTTGTCATTTGTAACTTTCCGGTTTCAGTGCCGAACTGCTGCCGAAGTGTCTACTCGCTGTAAATCTTCGTCAAATCAATCAAAAAGACATTTAAAGTGAATTGCAAGCTGTTTCAAACTCGATACGTTAGTTTCCGCCTCTCGTATGAGAAGAACACCTCTGAACGACTCGTTTCGGGTCTGAAAACGATCCTACAAGTCCAAAGTTTCCATTGTCCAAATTGTCCAATATTTGTGTAAGTTATATATTTATTTTCTTGTGATTTTTGTAATATTTCAAATTACAATTTTTAGTATTTGGTGTGGTACATTATTTTTCAAGTTCCTAATTTTTAGTATAACTAATACAAGTAATATATATGTAGCACATAATTTTTATGACTTCTAAATATATATTTTCCTAAATATATACTTAGTCATTTTTATTCTTGAAAATCAACCTTCAATACTTGTAATTTGTATAGCAAAAATTATGGCAAATTTTATATTTAAAACCATAATAAAAAAATCACTTGTAAACACTTGTTTAAACATATTTTTTTCTAAGTGTTGAGTTTTTACAAAAATTTTGCCATAGTTTACTTTGAAAATGGAGGTGTCCATGCTTATTAGCATATTATTTTCTTTTTCAAAAACTCATCAACAACATTCCTACAGTTACCTTATGCCATAAGCATATTTCTACTTGAAGATTTATAAAATCTTGTAGTATTTTAACATGATGTTTAACATGATTTATTAATACTAAAAACATGGTTTTTATTTCATAAAACTCATTTTTACAAAATTTCCATCTTCACAACTTGTAACACATTTTTACAAAAATTCATATTCTTGAGTTTTTCATGTCTTCTATACCTTACTAGTTCCATTTTCACACTTAAAACATGTTTATTTTCTTTTAAAAACCAAATCATGTTAATCTTGAAGTAAACTTGTTTTTCTTGAAACTTTTATGTTTGAAATCTTTCACTTTCATAATCTACAACTTGTAAGAATCATCATTCATCATAAAAATCAAGTTTATATTCAAGTTCATACTTAACATAAAGGATGATCAACATGGATCTTTCAAGATCCATCCTCATACTTGCTAGATCATGTTTTATATCACCATCTAGCAATCTTTTATGTGGTGATCTACACCATACATTCAAGAAATCAACAAACAAGTTCATCATATACACTAAACAACTTAGATCTTTATAATTTTGAGCTTTATGCTTATGTTCATCTTGTTGTTTTGGTGTGATCTTTAGATTTTTAGTTACTTACATACTTTAACCACTAGAATAAGGTGTAAAAACAGGATCAAGAAGACTTACTACTAGCACAAAGGCTAGGGATGAACAAGATGCAAGATGAAGAAGAAAAGAGATGGTTAATAGCTCCTCAAGATGGTCCTTCAACTCCTCTTGCTTGCTACCTTCTTAACTATGCTTAATTCACCTTAGGACACTCTCAGATTAGCTTGGAAGATGAAGAAAAGATGGGGATGAGAGTGGGGGTGTTGGGTCGTAGGTTATGGAGAGGGATAAGGGAGTTTGTTGTTTGAATTTTTGAGAAATGAAAGTGATGAAGTCTAAGGCTCTTTGTTCTTTTATCCTACAACATTTCTTTATAGAATGGTTCTAGTGTCTGATATCCATACAACATTCACAAATTTAATAATCAAGGAATGGTGGGGTGGTGAGACCCCTTGTTGACCGTCCTATGGAGGGGGGGGGTGTTTAGTTGCATTTCAATTGTTAAGTTAGATATTAGTTAGGTTTTAAGTGATTCAGTTAGGGGTTTAATGTGTTTAGATGTTTTGATGTGTAATATGGTGTTTAGTGTTAACAACTAGTCTTGTGATGTTGAAACAATGTTTCTAGTTTAATTTTGGGTTTCGGGTAGTGTCCGGTTATTCTTTTGGTTACTGGTTCATTAAGGTGCTAAATTGCGCAGTTTAGTGAGTTATGAGATACCTTTTATGACAGTCTTCATTCCCGACACTTTACAAGTTATTCTGGACCTCTAAACCTTATTTTTGCATTGTATTTTGTTGTTTAATTGCTGATTTTTGTTGAATTTTGCAGAATTCTGCATTTAGAGTGTGTTTCGGGCACTTTTTAGTGTTTATTCGTCACTCGGAAGGCAGTTTCATAACCCTTACTTTCCTACATGAAGTTCTAGTATAAACTTTGGTTCTGAGCCTCATTCTGTGTCCTAATATGATGTCTGTCTGAGTACTGAACTCCTGTCAGTACTACTTATTTATCTGATAATTGTGCTAGCTTTGTTCTGTGCACTAATTGAATTGTTTCGGGTTGCATTTAACATTGATAAATGTCATGCATCATGTAATGTATTTATGAGTCTTTTGAAAGTAATCATGAAATCATTCATATCATAAGTTCAACATGCATAACCATATAGTACAAATTATTGTTCACATCGTACGGAATTACATGAAAAATGCCAGTTGTCACACATAAAAACCCGACCTCCACCAGCCCGAAGGCACGACAGTGGAATAATCGGTAAAACCTCGTCTCCCATCCAAGTCGAACTGGCGCCACCCGTATTCGCTCTTCACCTGGATGCCGCATAAAATAGTGAGGATAATGGGAATTGAACTTGTGTCACAAGGAACAAGAATTATTTTCCCAACCACTCCACCACTACCTCATACTATAAAATATTAACTAAATAGAGAATAAGGTCTTCTTAGCTACACCTTGACACAATATTACCTGGATATCAAACTAAGAAGGTATAACTTATTCAATTCCCAAATTTATCCTTTATTCTACAACATACAAATATAAAAATAAATCAACCCAGCAACTAAAATCTAACCAAATCAAACCTAATTGTCCATAGATTAAACTCGAAAGAAACAAAATTACCTAAAACTGCGATAGAGTTCAGGCACACTCATTTCGTACCGCAAATTAGATTAGGCTGTCGGACTGTCCGGATCCATAACAATCAGAGAAGAAGGATATAACTTATTTCAAATGAGATATACAAAACAAAAGAAATTTTAGTTAGAAAATCTAATGAAATTAAGAACGATAGTTAATACATCGAAGAAATATAACCTTTATGACTAAGATATGAATGGGATTCACAGAGGAACGAATGAGAGGCATAGAGCGATTGATTGAGTACGGAGGATCTTGGTCCAAAACAAGAAAGAATAAGATATCGAGAGGAGAGAGGGGGCCGACCCCCCGAACTTTTCACTCAGTAGTTTTATACATGTAGTTTTCGTTGTGACACCCGGCTTTTCACACCGTACCGTACAAATGTAACACGTGTCATGAATAAATAAAAAGGCTGTATTTGACTGATTGTGATATTTAATGTGTTGGTGAATCCAAACATTGATAAAAATTATGTTGGCAACGATAAAATTAACGCTTAACGCGTAACTATTAAAATGCGAAACAAACGTCGGTGACCACCTGATCAGTGTTAAAATCCTAAAAATAGTCTGCTATGATTAGAATGATAATTTTAATCATATTAGTGAGAAAAATAAACTAAAACGCTAAGAAACTCTATTTTTCGAGTTTGAGCGCGTACCGCGCGATACTGCGCGTATTAGACAAAATACTGTCAACGCAGCCAGTCAAGACAACTGATACTTATTTCAGTGATAATTTTGTGTGATTATTTTTATATAATGATAAAAATAATTTAAAACGCACTAAAACGGGATTAAAACGCTAAATAAAATACCCGGTATTCAGTAAAATACCAGTTTAAAGCCTATTATATGTATATATATATATGTGTATTTACGTGTATATATGAGAAAGAAAGGGATTGGTGGCAGCCATGGGAATGTTGTACTCTCTCTCTCTCTCTCTCTTGACATGTGTAGTCCATGCAAAGTGTATTCTCCCTCTCTCCTCCATGTGTGGCCTAGAAAGGTGCACATGATGATTATAATCCTTCAAATCTTCCATAAACTCACACAAACCAACTTCAACTCTCTCTCTCATACCAAGCTCGGCCGAAACACCCCCATATCACATCCATTTCGAAATTCCAACATTGTTCTTGAAGGTTCATACTCATTTCAAGGTGTTTTCAAGTCCATTTGGTGATTTAGAAGTGATTTCAAGATGTTTCAAGCAACAATCAAGTCCCATATCATCAAATATTTACTAAAAATCATTCAAGAACTTGAAGGTATAAAATTTATTTTAAAAACCTTCTTTTTGATTCTTGATGATCTTGATGATAATGGAAGTTTCTCTTGTTCTTGAGTTCAATCACAAACTTGAAACTAAAAACAAATGGGTTTTTGAAAAAAAATAAAAATGGATGAATATGTATGTGTGTGTAGCCGTAGGTATATGTGTGTGTATATGTGATTGTGTTTTGATTTTTGGTTGAGTGATTCTTGAATAATATGATTCTTGAATGACAGAATACATGCATGAATAAAAAATGTCATAAAAGAACAATCTAAAAGTGTTTCATGATTTTGAAAGGGATTTGATGAAAAAGTGAACTTTTGGAAGTTCGTTTGGGTGAATATATTCGTGTATATGTATGTAAATGTGAATGCATGCATGCAATTCTTTTGGTCATATACTCATAAATGTAAGAACACTTGAAATTATATATGAATGATTAGTGATGATGGATGATATAGGTTATGATTTGTAAGAATATGGATTTGATATGTTCTTGGGTATGATTAAATCATAAGTAATGATGATGATGTTGTATGAGTGCATTAAAGCATGAAATGATGATTTAAACATGATTTGATAAAAATAATTTTTGATCAGATTATAAACACTAAAATATGATTATTTTGAAGTGTTAATGATATGAAACCTTGCATGTTGTACTGGGTGCATTAAGAGTTGTGAAATACGTGAAATCGCATGATTTATGTGTCTTACATGAAAACCGCACTAATCTGATTATAACCATCATTTTAATCAGTAAATAACATGTATTGTGTTAAAATATCAGGTCATTCCGAGTTGAGATGATTATAGTAACGTTTAACGCAAAACTATGCTGTAAAACGGTCAAAAATCGGCTTTTCGAATGATTTTTATGAAACTGATTTAGATCAATAAGTAAACTAATATTTCTAGTTTAAAAACAAGTATTTTAACAAATATTAAGTTTACATAGTGTTTGGTTGGTCATACGTGACTTCCGACACCCGAAAACGTTACCGAATCGCTAAAATACGCATTTTTCAATGTACACTAGTATGGGTTGTTTTTGAGTGAACTTATGTGATAAAATGTGTTATGTGATTTAAACATGTGAATGTGAAAATGTGTTAAGATTTGACATGATAATGAGAAATTTAGATTATGCATGTATACTTGTGCGTTTTATGTGGTAAAAACGGTAAAATCGCGTTAAACGTGTAACTTGTTTGTCGAGCATGAAATTTGATACATATAAGATATTTTATGTATACTTGCCTTAAAATTGACAAAATAGATAAGTTAACGAGATTACGCGTGTTACGATGTTGATTTATGTGTATGTTTATGTATATATATTACGACGCGCAAATCGTAGATATATTACGTATAAACGGGTGTGTTAAGGGATTACATGATAACGGTCACCAATAAAATTGTTCAAGTCGCAAAATCATAAATATATGGACTCATATATATATATATATATATATATATATATATATATATATATATATATATATATATATATATATATATAGTGGAGGGTTCAAATGAGAAGAAATTTTTTGTAAGAATAAAAAAGAACAAACTTCAACCAATAAGAATACTTCATTTTACTTCATTTAATTTTTGTATTTAATATGGGTGTATGGGTATATTGGTAAAATTAGATAGATCATTAATTGTTAGTCTTCCTTTTTAATAGCTAACTAAATTAAATTTGTAACTTATTTTCAAAAAAAATATATTTTTTCAAAGAAGAAAAAAATTAATTTAAAGTGTAGGATAAATTATGAGGTGTGTAGGATGAATTACGAGTTGTGTAGGATAAATTTCAGTATATGTAGGATAAATTTCAAAAACGTGTAGGATAAATTTTGATGTGTCTAGGCAAAAATTTTAGTGCGGAGGATGATAGTCTTTATGACTAATTAATTAGTCAAAAATAATAATAAATGAGATGAAATAAAAAACTATTTAATGTTTTACAATTGTACCCTTTGTTCTTTTTCTTCTCAATTTAATTTTCTTCTCAAATGAACCTCCCCCTATATATATATATATATATATATACATATATATATATATATATATATACATATATATATATATATATATATATATATATATTAATGTGCCAACATAATAAAAAATGATAACTTTTCGAGAAAATCTCAAAGTTATGTGAAAATTCTAAGAAATGGAGAAACTTAGGATTTTTGTGATATATTGATTTATAAATCGTTCCTACGTATAATTGGACGTGTAGAAATCAAACTGTGGGATTGCGCTATTTAAAAATACGCACCCAAAGGTGAGTGTCACTAAACCCCTCTTTTACTACTTCGTATATGTTTTGGGGGTAGAACACGCCAATAAAAGGGTTTAATAATGTTTTTTGGATTAAAACATACCTTTTAATATAAATTATATATTTTCGTTGAAAATATATGGAGTTTGATAAAATCATACGTTTCGAGGTAAAACATTTTTGATGAATGTATGTTTGGAGGAGGAACTGGGATGGTACGGTGTTTCTGAGGAAAAATTTGTCACATCATAGGCTTACATTTGGAACGAATATTTCTTGGTCTCAAGAGAGTAAGTAACATCATAGGCTTACATTTCGGTGGGGATTTCAGGGGATTCGTACAACATCGTATATTAAATTTGTCATATTAGTAGGATATATATATATTGTACATGAGGCAGACATCATATATGGTCTCAATATGGACCCTGCGCCAATGATGTCGTTTAATCGATTAAGTATTGCACGCGATGAATTGTTGGTAGATCTATCGGGTTGACAACCCCGTCGTGACCGGTCGCCCCGTGTCAAGCCAAACGACGAATTTAAATTCTGGTTATTGTCCAGCATTGATTATCCCTATATGGTAAATATAATGTTCGTATTGTCTAGCTAACATACGAGTCTGAACAATGACGCTATGAATTTAATATACAAAACTTGGGAAAATGCCTTAATGTTGGGTTTTTGAACTTACAACGGATGACCCATGGATTTTATTAAGGAAGTAAATGGACTTTCTAAAAATTATATGGATGTTTTAAAATAAACACGTAATTAGAAAGTTTTCCTTTAGAATCAAATTGTTTAAATTTGAATATGTGAACTCACCTTCCTTTGTGTTGACACTTGATTTTAACGTGTTCTACAGGTACTTGAGTTCGGCTTCGGGAATTATGGCGTATCTTGTGGTTGTTGATGCATGTTTTGTGACTTAATATGTTGGACTAACTTTAAACTTTCTGGGACGAATGTAATAAGATCCATGAGGATCAAAAAAACTTAACTATGTCGTGGTTGTGTCATGTTTTAAATAAGATAATATGTCCAACAATTTCATGCATCGATCATCAAGATATAAATGGGCACCAACTTCCATCTCCACTACATTTTATATTCCGCTGCGATGTTTTTGGAGTGTGACATTCGTATAGAAACTTTTGGGTATATATGTTTTCGACCCCCCGGTTGTATAGAAATTTTTGGGTTATACGTTTTCGACCCCCACCCCCTCCCCCCGGTCGGAAATCTCAAGCTTCGCCACTGAGAGCACGACAGAACCCTAGCATATGAAGTTTTGTTTGTATATGGGTTATAATGAATTTATATACCTAAACTCAATTAACCCGAATTTGTTGAATATGGGTCCGCACGACCCATTTGTAAAAACATGAAAAGTTTGAGCGGGAAAACACCAATGAGAGGCTTTAGGAAGATGCGATGTGTCCCATAGGTATATGTACTTTATTTGGTAGTAAAGATATTATAAACTATAATTAATCACTCGTGCACACATACATCGACTTTGGGTGAAAGGGGTGCTCCCCTCATGAGATAGGGTAAACTTTCCACCCACACAATCATCTATTGTCATGTCAATTCCCCTCTCTAACTCCTTTCTTGCCTAAAAAACATAAGGGGTGGTCACCACTCCTAGGGAGAGGTAAACTAATTTTTTTCCTTTTTTTATAAACTACTTAATTAATAAATGAAACATATTTTTACCAAAATAAAAGTACAATAAATTAAAAAAACATTACATTAAATTAAAAATAAAATAAATTACATTTCATTAAAAATAATTAAAATTACATTTAATTAAAAATAAACAAAATTAAATTAACTAAAATTACTACTCATCGTCGAATTCCACCAATAGGTGGGGTAAATCTATTCTTCTGAGATGCTCACCGGGATCATGTTTTAATCTCCAATGCGTATCTTCATCCATAAGCTCGTTTAACACACTGTCATCGAGAGCGGGCTCGACTGGAGGATTCCGAATTTGTACCGGTGCTATCACGTTTTCGTTGTCTTTTAAAACCATGTTATGTACTATCAGTTGAAGCTAACTCGTCATCACTACTATCGGGTGGGAGAAACAATGGTATTTCTTCTACCATTTTAAATAAAATAGGGGTAGAGATTAGTTTAGGAGGAATGAGGAAATGAGTTAGTGAGAATTTGTTTAAATTGGGTTGGGTTTATGTAGTTTAAATATATTAAAAAAACCCTTTTTTATAAAAAAACGGCTATATAGCCTTTACCCCATAAACATCCAACGGTCGAGAGGGCAACGATCACAAAATTGAACGCGGTGACTTGTCCCCGCTTTAAACTCACCCTCTACCCCGCACCCGCCCTGTTCACCTTTAGCCATTATTTTATATATAGAGAGAGACAAAACACATAACAAATGCATTTTCATTTTCCAAGGTGATGTACTATTCAAGATGATTTACCATGTACAACCGGGTAACCTCAAATGAACTCTGGTAGCCAGTTGGAATCGGTCAGAATTTAGGGTTCTTCTTTCTTTGTATTTTCAATTACCGGCTTTAATCCAAGATTTAGATCTGATTGAATAGAGTATTGGGTTTTTGGTCCTACTGGTGGGGCAGTGACCTTGATTAACCGGGTTCTCTATTTGATTTCGTGATTATCTATGGGTTAGGGTTTATGCTAGTTTAGGGTTTCTGTAGTCTGTATGTGTTCGTGGTTTCTCTGGTTTGTTGGTTTTCTTCTTGCATGGTCACTTGTGTTTCTAGTTTTGGAGATAGTTGAGTTTCTGATTATGGATGAACGTAAAAAACTTGGTGGGGATCTGCATGATCGTGGAAAACCGCCTGTGTCATTTAAGGGTTTTAGTAATCGCGTGGGATATTGATGGAATGACGAATATGCCTCGTAGGGGTATATTCAAAAACGTAGAATCGGAACCTAGGCAGATCAATGTGACTAAGGAAGATCTTTCGGAGAAGGTGTCTTCGGAGATCAACCTAGGTGGGAGTTCTTATGATTAAGGTAATATGGATGATCAGGAGCAGGTGGGGGACAAGCCGGTGAAGCCAACCTATGCGGAGTCAGTCCTCAATTCTAAGGTCAGTAAGGTTAACTTCAGGTCCCTAGCTTGTTCTGATTTGCATGATGGGTGTGATGTTGCTCTTCCGATAGATTCAGTTCCCGCAGTTAATGAAAAATTAGCCAATACGCTGTATGGGTATTTCCTGGGTGATAGGATCGCCCACCCAGTGGTCGAATATTTTGTGAGAATTAACTGGAAGAAATATCGAAACCTCTTCTTTTAGTTGACAACCCGTATTTTCGAGGTACAAGTCGTTCGTTTCGCTCTTACGAATAAACGGATATACTTATCTATTTTCGACAAATTAAATTTATACTCGTTTAGTATCGTGTGCAAACTTGTAGTCGAAACCGAGTCCGTTGGTGACGAACCTACCCGAACCGTTTGAACCATGACATAAACCGCATAGCATCAAGTTTTGAGGCCCGAACCCTTAGCGTGAATATTTTACATTTATGTTATATAAATCTTTATTAGTTGATATTAGGTTTATAATAATAACGATATATGATAAAGTACCGAAGTAATATAACCCAAATCAAACTCCCTGTAAATATTCAGCCCAATCAACACAGTGTTGTGACAGCCCAATTCGAGCCCTTAATCTCTGCATGTTTCAGCACTACTAGTTGGGCTTGAGCCCATTATCGGCCAAAACAGAAGCAAAGGGAACCGACTATCTATTGTTATTTATTTGCACGTATCATGTATGTTATGGGGGAATTCAAAAAGAAAGCGTAACCCTACCCTTCTCCCAAGAATACGGACGACAGCTGATACCCCTCCCCACCTCCATCGAAACCTCTTCTTTTAGGGATCACCCTTCGTGTCTTAAGTTCCTGGTTAGTCGATCATCCTTATTCAATTCTTGGTTTATTGTTTGTTCTTGATATATGCTATTTGGTTGTCATAGTTACACCCGATATCTGATTGAGTTAGTGATCGACCATTTACTATTGTTTGATTTAAAGCACTTGACAAATCGTTGACTGCATGAACTAACTGTTGGTACATAATGTTTGTGATCTTATGAATTGAACGAACTTGTATGTAAGGGATCTGTTATAATCTTGCTAGTGTTGATGATCTGGTTATGTTGTTGGTATGATAGTAGAATTAAATGTTTGCTGACTAAGAGGATATTGATGTGTGTAAAATGCAACATATAAATCACATCAATTAAGGCATAAAACTAACCCTTTTTAAGTACTAATGTTGGAAAAAGAGTGTTTTTGACTTCCTTTTGTATTTTCAGGATGAAATGAGCTCAAAATCACAAAAGAAGCAAAAAGACAACTAATTCTAGCATAAATACAAGAAAAGGAACAAAAGTAGACTGCCCAGACCCTCAACGGCACCTCCCAAGGCAAAGAAGAGAAAACAGAGACTGAACACGCCCCGTGTCCAGCGAACACGGGGGCGTGCCCAGGAAGCAGCAGAAAAGACAAACCAGTAGAAGCTTCCATTGCCCACCACGGGGCCGTGTCCAGCGGGCACGGGGGCGTGGTGAAAGTACAGCAGGCACATTAATTGTAATTGCGAATTACAATTAATGAAGAGAGAGAATGTCAGACGGGTACGGGGGCGTGTCCAGCGGACACGGGGCCGTGCCCAGCCTTCTGTTCAGCCTATAAATAGGGGTGCTTGGCTTCATTCCATTTCATCCCTTGGCACACCACCTCTCTCACACTTCATCCACCACCCACCACCACCATAACATCATCATCCACCACCATCATCCATTGTCCATCGTAGAGTGTGTGAGTCGTCTCGGGATCCAAGATTGATCGTAAGAGTTCTTGACAATCAAGGCCATGTTTGCCTAAGTCTCTTACATCACTTGGTGAAGACAAGTGTTTAGTATAATACTTTTTATTTTTAATCTTTTGCACTTTTTATTTAGTTTTGTATTAATGACTTTAATAACTAGTTACTTATGTTGAAGGTGATCTTTCCTTATCGTTTGTCCGTGGTGTCTTGGCGTTATTTTACTGTCTATATAAAATAAAAGATTTTCACCATTCATATCTCCACGGTCTATATGGAGGTATGTTGGCTACCTGGTCGGGGGTTAAGGGAACGGTTTGGTAAGGGTCTTGCCCTTGTTCAGCGTTTAGAGGTCCTGCTTGGGACCTGGGTCAAATTTAGTAGGATCTCCTTCAATGCCCATAGGTATTGGATGGCAGGGATCCAAACTCTTTGACCCCCTCATAAGTTAACTACTATTAATACTATAACCCGGCTATTTAGGACTGTATCCCTGCTGACTCAGACTACTTAGCCGAGGGTAACGTCACCGCCAAAAGCGGGGCCTACCACAATTTGCATTAATAACTTAATTCATTATCTTTCAATAATCCCACCCTTTAGGATTGTATCCTTGCTGACTCAAACTACTGGGTTGAGGGTAACGTCGCCTTCAAAAGAGGGGCCTACTACAATAACTAAGATAATCTCTTAAACAAGTGCAAAAGTGCGAAAATAATCAAAGGTTATACTAATACACGTGTCGGATCCAAGTGATTCATCTTGTCTATCTGTTTTTATTTTATTTTATTTTTCAGCATTTAGTTAGTTTTTATTTTTCTTAGTTTAAAACATTTTTCTCACTTTTTGATTTGGTTAGACGTTGAGGATAAACCGGTATTAAAAGTTCTTGTGTCCTTGGACGACCTCGGTATCTTACCAACACTATACTGCGTCCACGATGGGTGCACTTGCCCATATGTGTGTTTAGTGTTAGTAAATATCGTGTTTTATAAATTTAAAACTTGGCTAAAAGTGTAAAAAGGGGCTTAAATATATATCAAAATTATAACACACTTCACACACATCAATATAGTTCTATGGTCATCACGTGGTAACATGTTAGGATCATGATTATTATGTTAAATGGATAAGTCATGGGGTAACATGTTGTCAGATCTATTGTTTTAAATTAGTGGATCACATGACAAAACATAATGAAGGAATCTGAATTAGACATGGTTTGAATGATGATTTGTATTGTACGGATAATTGACCATTTAAACGACTGCATTAGTTCTGATTGATCATTGTTGTTGTAGTCATCGAAAACTGTTAGTGAGGATTAGAGTTTTCCCGTGACTGTTGTTGATAATGATTGAGATCAGCGAAAACTCAAGGACCAACGAAAACACTCAGTGTTTTCGTCACATGGGGGATTTCGGCCCAATGTGATTCCGGCACATAAGGTTTTCGGCCAATAAATCGTAACTAGTATGTCAAGTCTTAAGTATATTCCTTGATAACCCCGTTATTTACTAACTCTGTTAAGTATGTAATCATGATTAATCTATTTACTGAGTTAAGTTCATTAACTCAGTTAACTTTATTAACTAAGTTAGATTCTTGTTTGTTATTTCTGCTATGTATATGAATCTTGTTAAACTATTAACCTTGTTAAGCTTGTTAATTCTGTCAAGTATGAAAGAGAATAATCATGATAGAATAAACTGTGAAGGACTTGTATATGAAACATGAGTTACATGAAATTGATTTGATTAACTGTTACGTGTTACACGATGATAACTGCTAAGCAATATGTGATGTTAAATTTGCATGCGAGTCATTACGAACGAAACTGATTATATATGCGTGCGTACTATAGGTCGTGACTGATTATTTGTGAGCACTTAAGTTAGCATACCGAGCAAACCAAGGTGAGTTCACACAGCCAAGGCATGGGGTTCCCAGGGTGGGAATGGGTTTGGATTATTACTTGTACTTGTCTAACTTATGGAAACTAGTTATATAGTCCTCGGGTGAGGAGGGGTTATTGATATGATACGACTAGACTAGTGATGCTCATAGAACTGATCTTCGCACACACGCCAGGGGTTGGCCGCGATATTATGACTGATCATTCGCACACATGCCTAGGAAGGCCGCGAACTATACTCTAAACTTCGCATACATGCCGGGTGGCCGCGATACAAACATAGTTAGTCTAGAATATTTGGGAATATTTCCCCTAATCTTCGCATACATGCCGAGAGGGCCGCGATGGAAACTAATACGAAACATGACTTAACGAACGAACATAATGCTACTCATACTATTACAATTACTGAACTGTACACTGTGAACTCGCTCAACTAGTTGTTGATTCTCTGCTGCATGCCTTGCAGGATCTTAGGTACTTATGGAGCTTGCACAAGGAGGAGCAGGTCGTTGTGGGCAATGGATCGTGGATGTTATTCTAAACACTTGAACTTTATTTTGGGTTTTCATATTATGCTTCCGCTACTTAATTTACGTTTTGTTGAACATCAATCATGTCGTGTTGAATTACATTAACTACTTTTAATATTAAATGCTATGTTCGATATGATTGGTGGCTTGATCCTGGTCATGTCACGCCTCCAAACAGTGGTACTTCGCCGGTGGATTTTGGGGGTGTGACAGATTGGTATCAGAGCCATTGGTTATAGAGAACTTGGTTTTAATATGGGAAAAACGTTTTTATTAAAACCAGACTATAACCAGAACAGTGCTCTCAACGATCCACAACGACGCTTCGCTCCACGTGCAAGACTCAACATCCTAGGTAATAAGGTTTATGTTTATAGCCTACATGCTAGAATTGCATAGAACTTTGCTCGTAGTATGCTTAGATTACATTGCTCACTACTTGTTATTGCTTGAGAACACTTGTGTGCTTACCCTCTTCTGTCATCGCACTACTCGCGAACCATTCTCACTTACATCATCATCCACCACCATCATCCATTGTCCATCGTAGAGTGTGTGAGTCGTCTCGGGATCCAAGATTGATCGTAAGAGTTCTTGACAATCAAGGCCATGTTTGCCTAAGTCTCTTACATCACTTGGTGAAGACAAGTGTTTAGTATAATACTTTTTATTTTTAATCTTTTGCACTTTTTATTTGGTTTTGTATTAATGACTTTAATAACTAGTTACTTATGTTGAAGGTGATCTTTCCTTATCGTTTGTCCGTGGTGTCTTGGCGTTATTTTACTGTCTATATAAAATAAAAGATTTTCACCATTCATATCTCCACGGTCTATATGGAGGTATGTTGGCTACCTGGTCGGGGGTTAAGGGAACGGTTTGGTAAGGGTCTTGCCCTTGTTCAGCGTTTAGAGGTCCTGCTTGGGAGCTGGGTCAAATTTAGTAGGATCTCCTTCAATGCCCATAGGTATTGGATGGCGGGGATCCAAACTCTTTGACCCCCTCATAAGTTAACTACTATTAATACTATAACCCGGCTATTTAGGACTGTATCCCTGCTGACTCAGACTACTTAGCCGAGGGTAACGTCACCGCCAAAAGCGGGGCCTACCACAATTAGCATTAATAACTTAATTCATTATCTTTCAATAATCCGACCCTTTAGGATTGTATCCTTGCTGACTCAAACTACTGGGTTGGGGGTAACGTCGCCTTCAAAAGAGGGGCCTACTACAATAACTAAGATAATCTCTTAAACAAGTGCAAAAGTGCGAAAATAATCAAAGGTTATACTAATACACGTGTCGGATCCAAGTGATTCATCTTGTCTATCTGTTTTTATTTTATTTTATTTTTCAGCATTTAGTTAGTTTTTATTTTTCTTAGTTTAAAACATTTTTCTCACTTTTTGATTTGGTTAGACGTTGAGGATAAACCGGTATTAAAAGTTCTTGTGTCCTTGGACGACCTCAGTATCTTACCAACACTATACTACGTCCACGATGGGTGCACTTGCCCATATGTGTGTTTAGTGTTAGTAAACATCGTGTTTTATAAATTTAAAACTTGGCTAAAAGTGTAAAAAGAGGCTTAAATATATATCAAAATTATAACACACTTCACGCACATCAAGTTTTTGGCGCTGTTGCCGGGGACACAAGGATTTTAAGAAAGTTAGGAATCAACGGCCTAATCATATTTTTATTTTTCTTTAATTTTTTAGGTTTTTTTTCTTAGATTTTCAGCTTCTGCAGAGCTCAACACGGGGCCGTGCCTGCTGAACACGCCCCCGTGCTCAATCATTGGAACTGGCAATCCTGTTTTAAGTCAGACAGTAAGCTGAACACGGGGCCGTGTCCACTCAACACGCCCCCGTGCCCAAGATTCAGTTACTGAAAACAGAACCGTTAGATCCCGGCGGTTGGTAATTTCTGACACAAACATGAGTGATAGTAATTCTTTTTACTTTCGGCACTCTTATGGTTTGTGGTGTCGATTATGTGGAGGCGAACATGAGGAATTAAAATGTTATTTTCTCAATTATAGGCCCCACAATATAGACCCACCGATTCCTTGTAACCTTAAGAGGGGCGAAAGTAAAAATAAGCACTATCTCTCCCTCGAATGCGCCCAGCCAGATATTCTAGGAGAAATGCTCCTTGACGAGTTATTTCAACTAGAAGAACTAATTCTCAATTGGTCAAAAGAACTTAGGAAGGATTTTATAGATCCATCCCAAGATGATGACCATGAGGAAATGTTGGAACCGCATTCCGACAACCTCGTTGCTCCCGAAAATACCTTCATACCTAGAAAGGACGTGGACGATAGTCGTCCCTGTGTCGATTGTGCCGTGAAGGACTCCCCATCGACTTCGTTCGGTGCATACATAGACCTGAGCGATTCGGCATACACCTTCTTTAACGAGAGCCCGGAAAAGGGTTGGACTTGTCCACCTAGAATGAAAATAGGAATTACCCTCACCGATAACCTCTTGCGTTCTCGCCTTAGTATAGGACAATTAAGGTATCTTAGGCACTTTGGGGTTGTTCCAACAAATCAAGAACCACCCAATATAAATAAACTCCTTAGTAGCAACAAAACTCCATGAAACAGCCTACCAACACGGGGCCGTGCCCGGTCAACACGCCCCCGTGTTCACTCAGAAGATTCTCTGCTGATTCTGTCAGAATACGGACAAAATGTGTCAGGATTTTCTCTGCACACGGGGCCGTGTCCAGCGAACACGGGGCCGTGTCCAGTGTGCTGTCGTTTTCTTTAAATGCAGCCTGAATCCTGCTCATTTTTTACCACTCCACCAAGCAGAGATTCCTGGGATCTTCACATATACCATCCTAGGTAAGTGCTAAAAGAAGGTTCCTAAGGACCATCTTGTCTTTTCCACTTTTGTTCATTTCTCCTTCTTCCAAAAATTTTTCAAACATCCCCTCCATGGAAGCTTGGGAACCCATGATTCCAATCTTCTATGTAAGGTTTGTAGGATTTTTGGCTGCAGATTCTTGTCTAAAGTTAGTTCTATAACTTTGTTTTAAATTATCTGAGCTTAGAACACGGTAAAAGTGTATTGAAATAATTTAAAAACCTAGAATCGTTAGACAAAAATCCTGCAGACAGATGAACATGGGGCCGTGCTCACTGAGCACGGGGCCGTGTTCGAGGTACTGTTCTGCAAAAGTTTAGTTATCTTCGGCTTCTTTCGCAGAAAATGGCCAGCAGAAATAGCGGAACATCTTCGAGAAATAACCGAAATGGAAGGAGGTCGTCCACAGCAGAGGATTCCCTAGTAAACACGCTTTGAGGGAAGCCATAGACGAAATGACGGGAGTGGAAGAAGCATTGGTGGACCGTATTAATCATCTGACGGTAGGCTTGGAGGGCTGCATGCGAGAAGTAAACCTCCTGCACCAGAGATTAAACCTTCTCGCTTCCCCGCCTTTGGTTCCGGTGATAACCCAAAGGGCATGGAATGTAGTACCCGAGGTCATCATTCCAGCCGAATGGCACGCCATGCACCAAGTGCCTCAACCAAGGGTGGTGCAAGGAGTCCCGGTGAGCATTCCTCCTCAAGACACAGAAGAGAATGAAGCTACCTTCTACCTCCCAAGGGAGATAGAAGAATGGCTTTGAATGACAACCGAGGAGCCATCGGCTAGAGAGTGTTACTACATCGGGAAGCTATTCCCGAAATTTTCCTAAATAAGTAGAACCCTTATGATAACCTCATGTATCCCCTAGTTATTTAGCTAACTTAATGTAATATCTCTCTATGTTTGCAATATTATGATGGTTTTTAAGATTGATGGTTGTTTTGCGAATAAAACACACTCATGGTGGTAATGGATGAAAAAGGGAACGAGAAAAATGGAACCATGCACGAAGAACAGAGCAACCCGACACAAATCTCCATCACAGAAGGTTCAACACGGGCCGTGCCCAACCAACACGGCCCCGTGCTGAGCCACCTGCAGGAAAACACCCAGTTCAGGTAACTGGACACGGGCCGTGTTCAGCGGACACGCCCCCGTGTCCAGGCTTCTGTTTCAATTCTCTAATTTTTGTTACTGCCACTTGACCACGGGGCCGTGCCCGGTCACCACGGGGTCGTGTCCAGGATGCCAGTAACATAAATCTTTGCTTTTTAAACCACTTTTACACATTCTAATCGACCAAAAACCTTATTTTTGGACACATTGAGGACAATGTGTAATTTAAGTGTGGGGGGGATGCGAAAACCTTGAATTTTGCAAATCCTAAATACAAGCCTTACACAAAACTCTATTGGAACCGCTAAACACCCCAAATTTTTTCAAAAACTTTTTCATTTTTTTTTATTTACTTGTCTTAGTTTAAGTTGGGAATAACAAGTTCTAAAAAGGTTATATTTTTACAAGTTTACAACCGATAGCGTCGTGATAACAAAGAACCAACATAAGAAAATTATGAAACGACATAACAAGTCTAGTTAAAAATTCGATTATATATACTTGATCACATTAAAAACCCATTCCCACAAAAGTGAGTTTTGAGCCTTTATTGAGCATAAAAATATACATATTTAGACTAAATGCTCATTTTTCGTTTCTTGTGTGAATAGCCGCTTGGTTCTTACAAATCTAGAACTTGCCACGACAATACATTCCCGGTCCTTACCAACTTAAACCCAAGTAAGTAAATGATGGAGGCATTAGGACTAACCATTTTTTCTTTCAAAACCATTATTTTTCATTTTTTTTCCACCTACCCAAAATCCCCCTAGATAACCCCTTTGAGCCTAAACCTTTCATTTCATTACCGCAAAACCCTTTTTACCCACCAAAAACCATTTTTTATTTTTCACCCTTTATTTTAGTAACAAGCTCGGTTTTCTTCGTAAACTCGCCTTTTTATGTGATGAAAAAAAAATGATGAAGTCAAAAACAAACAAAAGCTATATAAAAGCTTGTTTGGAGAAATACTTCAAAATAAAAAGTCGCTAAAGACAAGGTATTTTACGAAAACCGACGCTTTTTACGATTTTCGCCCTTTTACTAACCACTAACACAAACCACCCACCTTTAACCCAAGCCTAACCCTTCACCCCAAAAGTCCTCTTAATATTTACAAAGGTAAAAAGTTAAAAAAGAGGAGGATTGATTGCTTGGCAAGCCTATGGAAGGCGTAAGTTCCATGCCGCTCTCGAGTGATTCACTAAAAATATATACCTTCGGCCGAGTGTTGAGTGATTCCCCGTGAGGTATGTGAACTTGTATATAAATGAAATTTTAATAAGGCATGCTATGCCCAAATAAGTAATTTATCTTATGAAACGTTCAAAATAAATCATAACGAATAGGATTGTAAATAAATAAAAATAAAACTTACAAAGACCTTGGATTCCCGACACTCTAGGACAAGCTAAAAACTTTCTCTTCTACCTATTCCATTTGGGAGTGTAAGCCACATTTAAAGAGTTTTGCTTGAGGACAAGCAAAAGTTCAAGTGTGGGGGTATTTGATGTGTGTAAAATGCAACATATAAATCACATCAATTAAGGCATAAAACTAACCCTTTTTAAGTACTAATGTTGGAAAAAGAGTGTTTTTGTCTTCCTTTTGTATTTTCAGGATGAAATGAGCTCAAAATCACAAAAGAAGCAAAAAGACAACTAATTCTAGCATAAATACAAGAAAAGGAACAAAAGTAGACTGCCCGGACCCTCAACGGCACCTCCCAAGGCAAAGAAGAGAAAACAGAGACTGAACACGCCCCGTGTCCAGCTAACACGGGGGCGTGCCCAGGAAGCAGCAGAAAAGACAAACCAGTAGAAGCTTCCATTGCCCACCACGGGGCCGTGTCCAGCGGGCACGGGGGCGTGGTGAAAGTACAGCAGGCGCATTAATTGTAATTGCGAATTACAATTAATGAAGAGAGAGAATGTCAGACGGGCACGGGGGCGTGTCCAGCGGACACAGGGCCGTGCCCAGCCTTCTGTTCAGCCTATAAATAGGGGTGCTTGGCTTCATTCCATTTCATCCCTTGGCACACCACCTCTCTCACACTTCATCCACCACCCACCACCACCATAACATCATCATCCACCACCATCATCCATTGTCCATCGTAGAGTGTGTGAGTCGTCTCGGGATCCAAGATTGATCGTAAGAGTTCTTGACAATCAAGGCCATGTTTGCCTAAGTCTCTTACATCACTTGGTGAAGACAAGTGTTTAGTATAATACTTTTTATTTTTAATCTTTTGCACTTTTTATTTGGTTTTGTATTAATGACTTTAATAACTAGTTACTTATGTTGAAGGTGATCTTTCCTTATCGTTTGTCCGTGGTGTCTTGGCGTTATTTTACTGTCTATATAAAATAAAAGATTTTCACTATTCATATCTCCACGGTCTATATGGAGGTATGTTGGCTACCTGGTCGGGTGTTAAGGGAACGGTTTGGTAAGGGTCTTGCCCTTGTTCAACGTTTAGAGGTCCTGCTTGGGACCTGGGTCAAATTTAGTAGGATCTCCTTCAATGCCCATAGGTATTGGATGGCGGGGATCCAAACTCTTTGACCCCCTCATAAGTTAACTACTATTAATACTATAACCCGGCTATTTAGGACTGTATCCCTGCTGACTTAGACTACTTAGCCAAGGGTAACGTCACCGCCAAAAGCGGGGCCTACCACAATTTGCATTAATAACTTAATTCATTATCTTTCAATAATTCGACCCTTTAGGATTGTATCCTTGCTGACTCAAACTACTGGGTTGAGGGTAACGTCGCCTTCAAAAGAGGGGCCTACTACAATAACTAAGATAATCTCTTAAACAAGTGCAAAAGTGCGAAAATAATCAAAGGTTATACTAATACACGTGTCGGATCCAAGTGATTCATCTTGTCTATCTGTTTTTATTTTATTTTATTTTTCAGCATTTAGTTAGTTTTTATTTTTCTTAGTTTAAAACATTTTTCTCACTTTTTGATTTGGTTAGACGTTGAGGATAAACCGGTATTAAAAGATCTTGTGTCCTTGGACGACCTCGGTATCTTACCAACACTATACTACGTCCACGATGGGTGCACTTGCCCATATGTGTGTTTAGTGTTAGTAAATATCGTGTTATATAAATTTAAAACTTGGCTAAAAGTGTAAAAAGGGGCTTAAATATATATCAAAATTATAACACACTTCACGCACATCAATATAGTTCTATGGTCATCACGTGGTAACATGTTAGGATCATGATTATTATGTTAAATGGATAAGTCATGGGGTAACATGTTGTCAGATCTATTGTTTTAAATTAGTGGATCACATGACAAAACATAATGAAGGAATCTGAATTAGACATGGTTTGAATGATGATTTGTATTGTACGGATAATTGACCATTTAAACGACTGCGTTAGTTCTGATTGATCATTGTTGTTGTAGTCATCGAAAACTGTTAGTGAGGATTAGAGTTTTCCCGTGACTGTTGTTGATAATGATTGAGATCAGCGAAAACTCAAGGACCAACGAAAACACTCAGTGTTTTCGTCACATGGGGGATTTCGGCCCAATGTGATTCCGGCACATAAGGTTTTCGGCCAATAAATCGTAACTAGTATGTCAAGTCTAAGTATATTACTTGATAACCCCGTTATTTACTAACTCTGTTAAGTATGTAATCATGATTAATCTATTTACTGAGTTAAGTTCATTAACTCAGTTAACTTTATTAACTAAGTTAGATTCTTGTTTGTTATTTCTGCTATGTATATGAATCTTGTTAAACTATTAACCTTGTTAAGCTTGTTAATTCTGTCAAGTATGAAAGAGAATAATCATGATAGAATAACTGTGAAGGACTTGTATATGAAACATGAGTTACATGAAATTGATTTGATTAACTGTTACGTGTTACACGATGATAACTGCTAAGCAATATGTGATGTTAAATTTGCATGCGAGTCATTACGAACGAAACTGATTATATATGCGTGCGTACTATAGGTCGTGACTGATTATTTGTGAGCACTTAAGTTAGCATACCGAGCAAACCAAGGTGAGTTCACACAGCCAAGGCATGGGGTTCCCAGGGTGGGAATGGGTTTGGATTATTACTTGTACTTGTCTAACTTATGGAAACTAGTTATATAGTCCTCGGGTGAGGAGGGGTTATTGATATGATACGACTAGACTAGTGATGCTCATAGAACTGATCTTCGCACACACGCCAGGGGTTGGCCGCGATATTATGACTGATCATTCGCACACATGCCTAGGAAGGCCGCGAACTATACTCTAAACTTCGCATACATGCCGGGTGTCCGCGATACAAACATACTTAGTCTAGAATATTTGGGAATATTTCCCCTAATCTTCGCATACATGCCGAGAGGGCCGCGATGGAAACTAATACGAAACATGACTTAACGAACGAACATAATGCTACTCATACTATTACAATTACTGAACTGTACACTGTGAACTCGCTCAACTAGTTGTTGATTCTCTGCTGCATGTCTTGCAGGATCTTAGGTACTTATGGAGCTTGCACAAGGAGGAGCAGGTCGTTGTGGGCAATGGATCGTGGATGTTATTCTAAACACTTGAACTTTATTTTGGGTTTTCATATTATGCTTCCGCTACTTAATTTACGTTTTGTTGAACATCAATCATGTCGTGTTGAATTACATTAACTACTTTTAATATTAAATGCTATGTTCGATATGATTGGTGGCTTGATCCTGGTCATGTCACGCCTCCAAACAGTGGTACTCCGCGGGTGGATTTTGGGGGTGTGACAGATTGGTATCAGAGCCATTGGTTATAGAGAACTTGGTTTTAATATGGGAAAAACGTTTTTATTAAAACCAGACTATAACCAGAACAGTGCTCTCAACGATCCACAACGACGCTTCGCTCCACGTGCAAGACTCAACATCCTAGGTAATAAGGTTTATGTTTATAGCCTACATGCTAGAATTGCATAGAACTTTGCTCGTAGTATGCTTAGATTACATTGCTCACTACTTGTTATTGCTTGAGAACACTTGTGTGCTTACCCTCTTCTGTCATCGCACTACTCGCGAACCATTCTCACTTACACTACTTTTACTATGAAGAACAATGGCTGGACGCATTAACATAACTCAAGCCCAGTTGACGGCTCTCATCAATGAACAAGTAGCTGCGGCACTTGCAGCTGCACAAGCAGGTAGTATACCCTGCGGATGGAATACACATTAGGATCCTTGAATCCTACATTCCTAAATCAACCTTATGTTTAATATTGTCCTATTCTATGCACAATAGGTCAGAACGCACCGCAACCTGTCTGCACATTCAAGAACTTCATGGACTGTCGTCCAAGCACTTTCAGTGGCACCGAGGGGGCAGTGGGACTACTCCATTGGTTTGAAAAGCTCGAGTCAGTGTTCGAAATGTGTGAATGCCCTGAGGCACGCAGGGTCAAGTACGCCACTGGCACTCTCGAAGGAATAGCGCTAACTTGGTGGAACGCGCAAGTACAGATCCTAGGGTTGGCAGCTGCTAACGCCACACCTTGGGAAGATTTCAAGGAACTGATCAAACGAGAATACTGCACGCGTGATGACATCCACAAGTTGGAGGTGGAACTGTATCATCTGAAGATGACGGGGTCAGAAATCGAAGCTTATACGAAACGGTCAAACGAGCTGGCCATCTTGTGTCCAACGATGGTGGACCTTCCAGTTAAGCGCATTGAGTTGTACCTCAAGGGACTTGCGCCAGAGATCCAGAGCCATGTGACATCGGCTAACCACAACAACATCCAAGACATCCAGCGTCTTGCTCATCGACTCACCGATCAAGCAGTGGAACAGAACAAGCTGCCAAAACGCATCAGTGCTACCACTACTGCTGCTACTACTCCTACTACACCCAGTGACAACAAGCGGAAATGGGATGGGGATTCCAGCAAGGGATCAGTTTCCGTTCAGTCTCAAGCACAGCAGCGCAAGACTAATAACTACCAGAGTCCGAGTCAGCAATCATCAGGCAGTCAGGGGCAGGGTGGATATCAGGGAATTCACCCACTGTGTAACGGGTGCAACAGACATCACAGTGGTCAGTGTCGCAAGGGCCGCTGTCAAAGATGTCTCAAGATGGGTCATGAGGCCAAAGATTGTAGAAGCTCACGGCCAGCAAATCAGAACCAGCAACCGCAACCACCAGCTCCACAAAACCAGCAGCAGCAACAGCGAGGCAACAGGGGATGCTTTCAGTGTGGTGCTGAAGACCATTTCAAAAGAGACTGCCCCCAGCTGAATCAGAATCAGAACAACAACAACCAAGGAAATGGGAACAACAATGGGGGTAACAACGACGGCAATGGTGCTAGGGGACGTGCCTTCATGATTGGCCAGGGTGAGTTCCTACTTGATGACTTTTATGTTACTGTTTTATTTGATTCGGGTGCCGATACTTGTTTCGTGTCTTTCAAAGTTAGTCAAATGCTTAATCCTACCCCAATACTTTTAAACACCAAGCACATAGTAGAACGGTAAAAGTCTAGAGGCCACACACATAGTTTAGGGTTGTAATCTTGTTCTTGCTGATCAGACCTTTTCTATCGACCTCATTCCTATCGTTCTGCGGAATTTCGGGACGAAATTCCAAACCAACGGGGGTGATGTGACACCCCAGGAAAATCAGGAAACCACACAATCTAACTAGCTTCCTCAGTAATCAGGTACTAAATTTCGGGACGAAATTTCTTTCAACTTGGGGATGATGTGACAACCCGTATTTTCGAGGTACAAGTCGTTCGTTTCGCTCTTACGAATAAACAGATATACTTATCTATTTTCGACAAATTAAATTTATACTCGTTTAGTATCGTGTGCAAACTTGTAGTCGAAACCGAGTCCGTTGGTGACGAACCTACCCGAACCGTTTGAACCATGACATAAACCGCATAGCATCAAGTTTTGAGGCCCGAACCCTTAGCGTGAATATTTTACATTTATGTTATATAAATCTTTATTAGTTTATATTAGGTTTATAATAATAACGATATATGATAAAGTACCGAAGTAATATAACCCAAATCAAACTCCCTGTAAATATTCAGCCCAATCAACACAGTGTTGTGACAGCCCAATTCGAGCCCTTAATCTCTACATGTTTCAGCACTACTAGTTGGGCTTGAGCCCATTATCGGCCAAAACAGAAGCAAAGGGAACCGACTATCTATTGTTATTTATTTGCACGTATCATGTATGTTATGGGGGAATTCAAAAAGAAAGCGTAACCCTACCCTTCTCCCAAGAATACGGACGACAGCTGATACCCCTCCCCACCTCCATCGAAACCTCTTCTTTTAGGGATCACCCTTCGTGTCTTAAGTTCCTGGTTAGTCGATCATCCTTATTCAATTCTTGGTTTATTGTTTGTTCTTGATATATGCTATTTGGTTGTCATAGTTACACCCGATATCTGATTGAGTTAGTGATCGACCATTTACTATTGTTTAATTTAAAGCACTTGACAAATCGTTGACTGCATGAACTAACTGTTGGTACATAATGTTTGTGATCTTATGAATTGAACGAACTTGTATGTAAGGGATCTGTTATAATCTTGCTAGTGTTTATGATCTGGTTATGTTGTTGGTATGATAGTAGAATTAAATGTTTGCTGACTAAGAGGATATAGTTCTATGGTCATCACGTGGTAACATGTTAGGATCATGATTATTATGTTAAATGGATAAGTCATGGGGTAACATGTTGTCAGATCTATTGTTTTAAATTAGTGGATCACATGACAAAACATAATGAAGGAATCTGAATTAGACATGGTTTGAATGATGATTTGTATTGTACGGATAATTGACCATTTAAACGACTGCATTAGTTCTGATTGATCATTGTTGTTGTAGTCATCGAAAACTGTTAGTGAGGATTAGAGTTTTCCCGTGACTGTTGTTGATAATGATTGAGATCAGCGAAAACTCAAGGACCAACGAAAACACTCAGTGTTTTCGTCACATGGGGGATTTCGGCCCAATGTGATTCCGGCACATAAGGTTTTCGGCCAATAAATCGTAACTAGTATGTCAAGTCTAAGTATATTACTTGATAACCCCGTTATTTACTAACTCTGTTAAGTATGTAATCATGATTAATCTATTTACTGAGTTAAGTTCATTAACTCAGTTAACTTTATTAACTAAGTTAGATTCTTGTTTGTTATTTCTGCTATGTATATGAATCTTGTTAAACTATTAACCTTGTTAAGCTTGTTAATTCTGTCAAGTATGAAAGAGAATAATCATGATAGAATAAACTGTGAAGGACTTGTATATGAAACATGAGTTACATGAAATTGATTTGATTAACTGTTACGTGTTACACGATGATAACTGCTAAGCAATATGTGATGTTAAATTTGCATGCGAGTCATTACGAACGAAACTGATTATATATGCGTGCGTACTATAGGTCGTGACTGATTATTTGTGAGCACTTAAGTTAGCATACCGAGCAAACCAAGGTGAGTTCACACAGCCAAGGCATGGGGTTCCCAGGGTGGGAATGGGTTTGGATTATTACTTGTACTTGTCTAACTTATGGAAACTAGTTATATAGTCCTCGGGTGAGGAGGGGTTATTGATATGATACGACTAGACTAGTGATGCTCATAGAACTGATCTTCGCACACACGCCAGGGGTTGGCCGCGATATTATGACTGATCATTCGCACACATGCCTAGGAAGGCCGCGAACTATACTCTAAACTTCGCATACATGCCGGGTGGCCGCGATACAAACATACTTAGTCTAGAATATTTGGGAATATTTCCCCTAATCTTCGCATACATGCCGAGAGGGCCGCGATGGAAACTAATACGAAACATGACTTAACGAACGAACATAATGCTACTCATACTATTACAATTACTGAACTGTACACTGTGAACTCGCTCAACTAGTTGTTGATTCTCTGCTGCATGCCTTGCAGGATCTTAGGTACTTATGGAGCTTGCACAAGGAGGAGCAGGTTGTTGTGGGCAATGGATCGTGGATGTTATTCTAAACACTTGAACTTTATTTTGGGTTTTCATATTATGCTTCCGCTACTTAATTTACGTTTTGTTGAACATCAATCATGTCGTGTTGAATTACATTAACTACTTTTAATATTAAATGCTATGTTCGATATGATTGGTGGCTTGATCCTGGTCATGTCACGCCTCCAAACAGTGGTACTCCGCGGGTGGATTTTGGGGGTGTGACAGGTTTCTTCTTCTTTAAGTCTGCGGATCAATCTGGAATGATGAATGTTCTTCACGAAGGTCCCTGGATCATTAGGTCCCAGCCCTTGTTCTTAAATATTTGGTCTCCTACTACTAAGTTGGAAAAGAAAGATGTTAAAAAGGTTCAAATATGGGTTAAAATCCATGATGTTCCTATTGCAACTTACACAGAAGATAGTCTAAGTATGATTGCTACGGCAATAGGTGAACCGAAATCATTGGATTTGTTTACCACTTCATTGTGCACGGATGCGTGGGGGAGAAGCAGTTATGTGAGAGCTCTAATAGAAGTTTCAGCTAAGAAGGATTTGAAAGATGAACTAACAGTGGCAGTTCCTCAACTTGAGGGGGAAGGATATGTTAAGGAAAAGATGTATATCGAATATGAATGGATCCCATATCGATGCTCACATTGCTGTGTCTTTGGACATTCTAAAGAGTCGTGCCCGAAACAACCTACACGATAACAGGTGAAAGTTGACCATCCTCGCAGCAATGGGGAAGCAAGGCCGTGGCCCAGCTAAGACGGCTCTAGGGGTGGATGCGGAGGGTTTCATGGATGTTAATAGTAAGAAAGTTGCACGGAGGACTGGGTTCCAAGTGAATAAACCAAAACCTAAATTTGAGTATAGGTTGGTCGCTACAAACAGCAAAGGAGGTTTGACGTCCAAATCTACTTCGGTTAATCTGGTTACTCGTAATCCTTATGACGTTCTTAAGGAGGATAATGGTGACATCGGCCAAACTAGTAAGGAATCTGGATGGAACCAAGAGGATTCTGACGAGGAGGAGGTGGTTGAAATGTATAATGAAACAGATGAATTCATGATGGAGGGTTCTCGTATTACTAAAGCTAAACAAGGGGCAAGCACTCCTTATACTGCGGTTTCAAATGGTTAGTTTAGCGGCTTGAAATATTAGGGGGTTGAACCGCCCTTTGAAACAAATGGAGGTTCGGCAAGTGGTGAAGGATAACAGGTTGAGTTTTTGTGCTATTCTGGAGTCACATGTTGATTTTGGGAAGCTTGGTAAAGTGTTTTCTTCTGTTTTCCGAAAATGGGATTGAACTTCTAATGGAGGATTTGGTGATAAGGGTAGTCGTATCATTCTTGGATGGGATCCAGCTGTGTTAGACATTATGGTTCTGTCTCAATCGGCTCAGGTTATGCAGATCTAGATCTTCATCAGAATGGAGAAAAAGATGTTCTTTTGGTTGATAGTGTACGCTGCCAACTTCTACATTACTCGACGGGAATTGTGGAAGCAGCTATCTATGCACAAAGGTTTTGTTAATAATCGGCCCTGGGTGATTATGGGTGACTTCAATTCTGCACTTAATCTGGAGGATAAGTCCATGGGTGTGTCGTCTATCACTACGGGTATGCGTGAATTTCAGGAGTGTGTTGAAAACATTAAGGTGTTTGACATTAATAGAACGGGATTCCATTATACTTGGACCCAAAAACCAAAGAAAGGTATCGATTTATTGAAAAAGATTGACCGAGTGCTAGGGAATACAGCCTTTGTTGATGATTTCCCGAATTCAGTGCCATGTTTAAACCTTATACGATTTCGGACCATTGTCCTTGTGTCTTGAAACTCCAGGAGGCCGATAAGATGAAGAATAAACCTTTTAAATTTGCTAATTTCCGTACGCATAAACCTGAGTTTCTTGAGTTATGAAGACAAACTGGGAGCAAAACATAGATGGTGTGTACCAATTTCGTGTGGTCAAGAAGTTGAGAAGATTAAAGTCTCCGCTTAGGAATTTATTATTTCAACAAGGGAATCTCCATAAGAAAGTTGTTGATCTTTGCGGTAAGCTGGACTCCATACAACGTGATATTGATTCGGACCCGTCGAATCAACACTTAAGGGTGGAAGAAGGTAAGATAACTCGGGATTTTCAGGAGGCTTGTTTGGATGAGGAGCGGTTTCTTAAACAAAAATCTAAGGTTGATTGGTTGAGGGCAGGAGATGCGAATACTGCTTTCTTCCATATGTCCTTGAAGGCTTGTAACCATAGAAGCAGGATTGATGCCATTACGAATTCTAATGGGATTGTGTTTGAGGGTACGGATATCCCGAAGGCCTTTGTGGATCATTATGAAAATTTTCTAGGTTGCATTGGAGAAATTTCGCTCCTTCTAGCTCCTGATATTTTCAATAATGTGCTGAACTCTAATGTAGCTGATAACATGGTTCGTCAGGTTATGGTTGAGAAAATTAAAAAAGCCATGTTTGCTATTGGTAATGAGAGAGCGCCTGGCCCAGATGGTTTTACGGCTGCATTTTATAAGAGTGCATGGCCTATCGTAGGGAATGAGGTTACAAAAGCTATTCTAGACTTTTTCAATACCAGGAGGTTATTGAAAGAGATAAATCACACGCTTATTGTTCTGGTTCCTAAAGTTTATTCTCCTACGGTTGTTACGGATTATCGGCCGATCGCGTGTTGTAATGTCCTGCATAAATGCATTGGTAAAATTATTCTGATTGCATTAAGGATGCTCTTAAGGGAATTATGAGCATAAACCAATCAGCTTTCGTGCGTGGTTGGAAAATCTCGGATAATATTCTTCTCACTCAAGAATTGATGCATAACGATCATAGGAACTTTGGCCCATCGTGTTGTGCTTTCAAGGTGGACATTCAGAAAGCCTTTGATACGGTTGTTGGAACTTCTTGAAGAATGTGTTGCTTGGATTCGGCTTTCAACATAAAATGGTGGAATGTATCGTGGAGTGTGTCTCGTCTACTTCCTATTTGGTTTGTATTAACAGGAATGTCTATGGGTATTTTAAAGGAAAACGCGGTTCAAGACAAGGAGATCCCCTATCTCCCTACTTATTTACGCTTGTTATGGAGGTGCTTACGAGTATCTTGCAGCATGCTACCAGAATTGACTCGTCCTTTAGATTTCATAACAAGTGTGAAATAACAGAAAATAATTAATCTTTGTTTTGTCGATGACTTGTTCCTCTTTGCTAGAGGTGATATTGATTCAGCTAGGTGCATAATGACATCCCTCACTAAGTTCTCTAAAATGTCAGGCTTGGTCCTGAGTATTCAGAAAAGCACTGTTATTTCTGTAATGTGCCCAATCATGTTAAAAATGCCATTCTGAGCATTATGCCTTTTGCTGAGGGTTCGCTTCCAGTTAGGTACTTGGGGGTTCCTCTTATTTCGTCTAGACTTTTATACAAGGATTGCACTATTCTTGTGGAGAGATTGGAGAATCGTATTACGAACTGGAAGAATAAGCTTTTATCGTTTGCAGGGAGGTTGCAACTTATTGTGTCGGTTCTATCTTCTATGCATATCTACTGGTCTTCTGTTTTTATCTTACCGGTTCGGGTAATTTCGGACCTAGAAGCTAAGATGACGAATTTTCTATGGTCTCAAGGTGTGTTCCAGAAAGGTAAGGCGAAGGCCTCTTGGAAAAGTATTTGTATTCCAAAGGTTGAGGGTGGTCTGGGTATTCGGCGTCTTGGAGACATGAATAAATCGCTGATGGTTTCTCATATTTGGAGCATCTTATCAAAATGGGAGTCCTTGTGGGTCGATGGGTGCACTTGTACAGTTTAAAAGGCAGGAACTTTTGGGAGTGTAAGAGTTCGTCAAACTGTTGCTGGAGTTGGAGGAAACTATTACAACTTCGGCCGATTGTTAGGAAGCATGTTTGGTCCAAGATTGGAGATGGGAATAGCACCTCAGCTTGGTACAACTATTGGTGTGAGGGTGGGTCGTTGTCCACATTTTTGACGCCAAGGGTGATTACAAACGCGGGATTTTCATTACATTCTATGGTGAGTGACGTTTCGGTTAATGGGACTTGGGTTTGGCCGATGGCATGGAGGGAGGTTTATCCTGTTCTTCTCAAGATCACTCCGTATCAGCTCAATCCTCATTCGACAGATTGCCTCCTTTGGAAGGATGAAAATGACTTGCACGAGTATTCGTCCAGTACAGTTTGGCAGTCTATTCGCTACAGGGAGCCGGAAGTGGATTGGGTCAACATTGTTTGGTTCGCTCAATGTATTCCAAGACATGTGTTTCTCATGTGGCTGGTTATGCGACGTAAACTCTTAACTCAGGATAAGATATTGCAGTGGGATTTTTCGAGGAGGAAGAGTATGAATATGATGTACTGTTTATTGTGCTACGAGAACTATGATTCTCACGACAATCTGTTTTTTGAGCGTAAGTTGTCTACGCAAGTTTGGAAGGCAGTTAGAGATAAAGCAGGGATGAAGGATGTGGATGAGAAGTGGAGCAGTATAGTGGATTGGCTTTCTGTTTGTGCTCGATCCAAGTCGGCAGCTAACTACGTCAGTAGATTGATTGTTGCTGCGTCAGTTTATGTGATTTGGCAGGAGAGGAATGCTCGGTTATTCAAGAACCAGAAGGCCCCAGATATCATTGCTACAACCATCTTGAGTACTGTCAGGTATAAAATTATGGGAGCGAAGTTCAAGAACACAGCTAGTGCAAGGAGACTTCTTGGTGACTGGGAGATTTCTGATGAAGGTGCAACCGATGGGATTGGCTGATTGAGTTGTTTTAGGTTGTTATCGCTAGATTATAGTCTAGTAGCTGATATGGTTGTCTTTGTTTCCTTGTTTTGTTTTACATTCATGGGGCATGTCCCATATTTGAACTAGTGTGGAGTTCCCCACACTACTTGTTTTGATTTGGTTGTGAATATATAAAATCACCGGGGTAACTCTTTACAAAAAAAAAAAAAAAAAAAAAAACTGGGTAACCTCAAACAAATATGAGAATTTTTAAAACCATCATTATGGGATTTTGTTTATGAATAACACATCATCGCCCCCCATTTGTTAATATACTAAATTGATAAGTCCCCACGATTGATTAAAACTTGATTTAGCAACCAAATAAGGGAATTTAAATAGCATTATTGCCGCATTTTAATTTCGAAACCATCAATTCCAATATTTAAACCCTCTCATTGTTGATAGTTGCATCTTTGTCTGTTATGTGTTTGTGTTCACTAGCTTAGGGGTTGTTTAATGATTCCATTAAGAGACTACCTTTAAATCGGTCATAGATTGAGTCTGTTTTATTCACTTAAAAGACACCTCTTAATGGTTCATGGAGCCTCTTAATGGATAAGTTTTAAAAATTGCCGACTCATTAAGAGCCCCTTAATGCAATTGAGCTGTGATAGTTCTTATCAGTTAATCCAACAACGTCATATATTGTGCACAAATCGTTCATCCCTTTTAATTCATTGCTATAGTTGTTGAATGGTGATCGCATATCCCCTATTGGACTTAATGTCCTGCCGTGGGCCTAAATAAAGATATGTTGGCCGGCCCATCGAGTCTAGTCCATCCCAAAGCTTGCTAAGAGGCCTTTGGCCTAATAATATTAATGAATTGGCCTAATAACATTAAGAGTAAATTGTAGGGCATGTTTATCATTTTCAATCAAAATAATTTTTTTTTATCATATAGTCCTTCACTTTTGTGATTTTTTGTCATTTTCATCAAAACCTTTAAATTTGCTATATTTTTTCTATCAAACATTTGGATGAAAATGGCAAAAGATCCCAAATCTTAGGGACGATTTTAACAAAAAAGTCAGACATTTGGATGAAAATGGCAAAAAAAATCCCAAAAGTGTAGGACTATATAGTACAAAAAAGTTGTTTTGGATGAAAATAAAAAACATGCCCAAACCTCAGGGACGATTTTGGCAATTTACTATGATATTAATGAATTATCTTCAACCATATAATAAAGTAAAAACCCCAATGTGGTAAAAGTTATATAACAATGGTTAGTCTATAGGGTGTGGTTATGACCCTCATGACCATCCATATAACCGTCATGTCATCCATCTTTAATCCATCACTCAAAACCACTACCCTAAGGGTTTGGTCATGACCCAAACCACCATCCTCTTTATTTTTTTAATTTATTTTTTTTCTTAAAATTATCAAATGGAAGGGTCGTGGTAATCGTGATTTAATCCATGGGAACCACCATCAATCAAGAAGGGGTGATGTACCATTTAATTAATAGTGGAAATAATATTCAAATCCATGATTCTCACACCCCATAGCCTTATTATAATGATTTTTCCGTAGCAAATAGCGGTCTAGTGTTTTACATCGTTTTCACCACCACATACCGATTTCTACTGACCTCATTCTCCAATATATCGAAAGTGGTAAAAGTTTTGCATACACTGTGTAGATCCAGTCTATAAAATATATTGATTTGAACACTTGAGACAACCACTCCGTTGTTTGTAGCTCAATTCTTTCAATCTTTTTTATCTATCATGCGGGACCCATATGACATAATCATCTCATCTAATCTAATCAATTGAGACCTAGAAATATAGGAAATTATGTGAATTTTTAAACAAACTAAACCTTATATTAGCTTAAAATCAGGCAGTTATTAAAAGGCTTGTATAAAAGCTTGTATCCTAGCTGTATTAAGGTTTGTATATAATGACACTCGTTACCAAGTGGTTGAAGTATAGTTATATGATATAAATCTATAGATTTAGAAGTAGTGTGACGTAGCCGTTCTAAAAATATTAATAAATTTTTTAAGAGTGTTTGAAGTTTCTGATTTAAATTATTTAATAATTTTGAAGGTAGTAGCCGTCTATAGTCCGTTAGTAAAGTTACTTAAAACCAAACATAGGTAAAAACTTCATCTATGAATGATAAATAAAAAAAAAAACTAAAAAAAAAAAAAAATCAGAGAATCTCCCACATATCAAGAAATGCATAGTAATAGCACATGAGAGTGTAAGATGATAAAGACAGTAGGCAAAAGCATTGAACAAATATAAAATATGTTAATCTAATATTAAAATCTATATATTTATATATGGTACATTAATGTCATCCTTCTTTAGTAGCATCACTGCATGTGCTGCTTGCCTCCTATGCTTCATTTGAACTTAAATCTAAGCACATAAAGAAGAACGAAAATAACAAAATTATAAAAAAAAAAAAAGATTAGAAAATATTAATGATTTCTTCTTCTTCTTCTTTCTGATGGGATGGCAGAAAAACCTTAGGGTTTTTTTAACTTTTTATATTTTAAAACCCAAATCACATCCATCTCTCAAGTTGAAGAAAAAACATCATAAAACCCTAATTAAAAACATCAAGAATCTCCATGTTTTTTCCAGCATACCAACATTGTAACACAACGTTTGACAATGTAGAACTTTGCCTTTTGTTCTTTAGCCAAATGACCACATTTGCGAGTGAAGTTGGAACATTTTTGTGAAGAACTTCTTGAAAGATCAGATGGGAACTTGTTCTTTGATGAACTCTTTGTTGAAAAAGATCTCAAAAGAGGCGACTTTGTGGAGCTTTTTTGTGACATGCTTCTGAAGAGTGATGATGATTTTGATGAATGATTGCTTGGATCTTCTTTCGATAGCTTCCATTTCTTATCCATGCAGTTAGCTAGTTTGTCACTGACTCCGATCTGATTTCTGCTTTCTGTATATGAATTCTAGAGAGAGAGAGAGAGAGGGGATGAGAGAGAAAGAGTAGAATGGCTTGATCGAGGTGAGACGTTGGAAAGCTATAAATAGTAAAATAGGGAAAAGGGTAGGGTTTGAAATTAATGGATGGTTAAAGTGTTTGGAAATGTTAAGTGAAAATAAAGTTTCACTAAAATTGGACTAAAGTAATTTTGTATTTAGAGTAAATTACTTTTTTGAGTAATTGTGTTTTACTGGTTTTAACCAGTTGAGTCCAAAATCAAAAAGTTTAACGTCCTGAGTCGTTAACAATTCATTTTATAACGTTTTGAGAAAAAGAAAGATGAAAAAGAGAAGAAAAAAGAATACTCGAGAAATCATTTTAGTAGCTAATGTTATAGAATTTAGAGAGTAGCACTCTATAATTCTTTTACTATCATCAACTTCACATTTCCTCAAGGCGAAAACACATTAATCCGATGTAACCTCGAGCACGAGAGTCATCTCTCGCAGTAGACACTGCTTTGGTTGTTGTATCATGTGAGACAACACATGTTCGTCTAAGAGGAGACGTGAAATTTGTTTTAAGTGACCCGTGTTAAACGTGAATACTCAACCACAACCCTTCAATGATTTTGTTTGTTTCTTGTTGTAGTCAAGAACGAAGTTAAAGACTTGAGTCGTTGAAGACATTGCCTTTGAATCTTTACGGTCAAGAATGGAGTTAAATAATTGACTTGTTGAATTGGTTTGAATCTTTACGAGTAGGTAGCGTTTATTTTACATAATTTGTAATTTAGTTTGTCGATGGTATTGTAATTATCCACTTGGGAATATCCCAGTGATGTTGGTGGATTTAGATAGAGCTTAGGATAGGAGAGGTCAGAGGTTCAATTCTCATGATGTGCAAGTTTAGCCATTCAAAAAAAAATATATTGTAATTAATCTTTCTCATGAATAAGGAGAACATCGTTATAATCATTTAAGTGACCAATTCTGCTGGATAACTTTGGATCATGAGCGTAGCTTTCAGTGGGGGGGGGGGTTTCCGACCCCCGAACTTTTCGCTCAGTAGTGTTATGTATGTACGTTTGTATAGAAATTTTTAGGTATATACGTTTTCGACCCCCGGTTTTATAAGAAAAAAAATTACTTATATAGAACTTTTAGGTCCGATGACTTCCGACCCCTCTATGAAAATTTTCAAGCTTCGTCATTGCGTGGGATACAAAGATTGTAAAGGCTAACCTTGATATACATACTTTTATGATGTATCTCCACAAGTCAAATTCGTAATTTTCGAATTACATGACGGCAACCTTACTATTCTTCCAAGGTTTGAAATTTAAAATTTAAAATCTATAAATAGTAACAAAAGGAAAAAGCTAAGAGTTTCAAAGTGGACGGTTAGTGTGTTTTCAAGCAAATTATTGATGACGCTTGCATCTTCAATCTCTACGTGTAGGAACTATGTATCGACCATGTGGTGTATAGTGAAACTTCTATACCTCCCTATTATAATAAGATGGGAAATGATTTGTGGGTCTAAAAAAATGTTATAATATCATCAATTGTTTTTTATATAAATATCTCTAATTTTACTAAACTATTAAAAAATATATATAATTTCTTAAAGAATGCCCCTAGATCTAGAATCACACCATCTACAATGTTAAGTCCTTAACTTTGTGTTTCCCGTGGTCTAGATCTAAAGCATCACACCATCTACAATGTCTAGCCGGTTTCGAAATTTGAAGGACAAAGCTAAGCAATGTTATTGTATTTGTCTTTTGGTTACCTAATCGACATGCAAATACATTATACTCCTAGTTTATGATTAAAAGTATTGCGTTAATTATATTTAGAAAGTTAATATTATTACAATAAAACCAAACATTGTGGATGAATCAATATTTTTAAGAGTTTGTTTGTATTAAAAATTTACTTTGTACGACCCTAGCTCAATCCATAGATCCGTTTAAATTAGAACATGATGACGATTCTTTCTATGATAAGCAAATAATCAAAACTATCAACTCAAATTACAATAATATTTGTTAAACAATTGTTATTACTAGCAGGGTGCCCGCACGATACGACAGGGGAAATACTGTATTGTGGTACTCATTTCTTTTAGTTTTTCTTATTCATGCAATATTATTATAACATCATTTTGGTGGATATACGCCATAGACGAAATCATTTATTAGTCCATTTCATTGTGGTATATATGGTTCAATTGTTTTGGTTCTTATCCTCAATCGAAGTCATTGGTTGGTCAATTTTATTAACCAATTGGTTTTCGTTTATCAGTTTTAGTTATTTGGTTAGATTGACGTTTTTTTGTCCGATTCGTTTAATAGCCAAAACCAAACTTTGGCTAATACTTTTGCTTAGAAATACATGAAATTTAGGTATAAATACATGAAGTAGAAGTATAAATACATAAAATGGATGTGTAAAATATATACATGAACTAAACGTATAAAAACTAGAAATATATGATAATATGAATGATTCGGTTCGGTTTGGTTAATTTTGGTTAAATAGGGATACAAAAAATCAATAACCGATTTTTGTTGATTCAGGTTTCCGTTAATTGGTTTTCAGCTAATTCATTTGTTGGTTGAGTTCATTTGTTTTCGGTTCGGTTTTGGTTAATGATTCAGTTATCGTTCACCTTAAACATTGTAATTCCGTAACCTATCATTTTTTAAGATTTATAGTGTAAAGACTTTTTAAATTTTAAAAGTTGTTTCCCACTTAATTTTTTCCATTTTTTTCGTAGAAAGTTTCTTGTTATATGTAACACCCCAAAAATGTTAATTCACTTAGGATAAAATGTAGAAATAAAAGGGGGTAGTATTTAAATTAAATAAGTATTTGAAATTGAGGGACTAAAGATGCAAATGCCCAAAAGTTGGGTTACTAAAATCAATTTATGTAAAAAATCCACACACAGTACGTGTGTGGGGTTCTGGTCGATCAACAGAGAGGAGCAAGAAGGGAGTAAACCCTAGTTTATCAAAATCCACAAGAACCAAGTGAAATTTATGAAAATCGAAAGCATGAACAACGAATTTTAAGCTCCTACATCTGTTCTTCGAAGTGGTAAGTTCAATTTTATGATTTGGCAAATTGTAGGAAAAAGGGTCTTGATGAAATCTGATTTGCATGATATGAAATATATAAAATTGAGTTAAGATTATGATATAGGTCAGAATCATGTTTGATTACTAGCAATTTTGTTGTTGATGTGTGTAAAATACAACATATAAAACACATCAATTAAGGCATAAAACTAACCCTTTTTAAGTACTAATGTTGGAAAAAGAGTGTTTTTGTCTTCCTTTTGTATTTTCAGGATGAAATGAGCTCAAAATCACAAAAGAAGCAAAAAGACCACTAATTCTACCATAAATACAAGAAAAGGAACAAAAGTAAACTGCCCGGACCCTCAACGGCACCTCCCAAGACAAAGAGAAGAGAACAGAGTCTGAACACGCCCCGTGTCCAGTGAACACGGGGGCGTGCCCAGGAAGCAGCAGAAAAGACAAACCAGTAGAAGCTTCCATTGCTCACCACGGGGCCGTGCCCAGCGGGCACGGGGGCGTGTTGAAAGTACAGCAGGCGCATTAATTGTAATTCGCAATTACAATTAATGAAGAGAGAGAATGTCAGACGGGCACGGGGCCGTGTCCAGCGGACACGGGGCCGTGTCCAGCGTTCTGTTCAGCCTATAAATAGAGGAGCTTGGTTTCATTCTCTCTTATCCCTTGGCACACCACCTCTCTCACACTTCATCCACCACCCACCACCACCATAACACCATCATCCACCACCATCATCCATTGTCCATCGTAGAGTGTGTGAGTCGTCTCGGGATCCAAGATTGATCGTAAGAGTTCTTGACAATCAAGGCCATGTTTGCCTAAGTCTCTTACATCACTTGGTGAAGACAAGTGTTTAGTATAATACTTTTTATTTTTAATCTTTTGCACTTTTTATTTGGTTTTGTATTAATGACTTTAATAACTAGTTACTTATGTTGAAGGTGATCTTTCCTTATCGTTTGTCCGTGGTGTCTTGGCGTTATTTTACTGTCTATATAAAATAAAAGATTTTCACCATTCATATCTCCACGGTCTATATGGAGGTATGTTGGCTACCTGGTCGGGGGTTAAGGGAACGGTTTGGTAAGGGTCTTGCCCTTGTTCAGCGTTTAGAGGTCCTGCTTGGGACCTGGGTCAAATTTAGTAGGATCTCCTTCAATGCCCATAGGTATTGGATGGCGGGGATCCAAACTCTTTGACCCCCTCATAAGCTAACTACTATTAATACTATAACCCGGCTATTTAGGACTGTATCCCTGCTGACTCAGACTACTTAGCCGAGGGTAACGTCACCGCCAAAAGCGGGGCCTACCATAATTTGCATTAATAACTTAATTCATTATCTTTCAATAATCCGACCCTTTAGGATTGTATCCTTGCTGACTCAAACTACTGGGTTGAGGGTAACGTCGCCTTCAAAAGAGGGGCCTACTACAATAACTAAGATAATCTCTTAAACAAGTGCAAAAGTGCGAAAATAATCAAAGGTTATACTAATACACGTGTCGGATCCAAGTGATTCATCTTGTCTATCTGTTTTTAATTTATTTTTATTTTTCAGCATTTAGTTAGTTTTTATTTTTCTTAGTTTAAAACATTTTTCTAACTTTTTGATTTGATTAGACAGTTGAGGATAAACCGGTATTAAAAGCTCTTGTGTCCTTGGACGACCTCGGTATCTTACCAACACTATACTACGTCCACGATGGGTGCACTTGCCCATATGTGTGTTTAGTGTTAGTGAATATCGTGTTTTATAAATTTAAAACTTGGCTAAAAGTGTAAAAAGGGCTTAAATAAACATCTAAAAATATATTACATTACACACGCATCAGTTGTTAATAGCCAAGACCCAAATTGATAAAAAGCTACTAGGGTTAGAATGATCAAGTATTGTTACGTGTGTGTGTGTGTGGTTGAAGAATAACCTTCTCTATGATGTAAAATCACTAGATAAACTGATATAAAGTAAAACTCTATTCATTGTTGTTGAATGATTAAAGTAACTAGCTTAGAAATATATGTTAGTTAGATGGGTAAATGTCCCGAAAATGCGAAACCCACCATGTGTTTGATGAAATGCTTGAATGAACAACTATGTGTAATTTAGAAAATAATGGCACGAAATCTTGGGTACTAAACGAACGAACGAATGTGTTGATATAGGCGTGAAGGAAGAAGGTTCAAATTCCAAGAAATCGGAAGGATCACAAGACCGAGGTATGTTCCGTTTCATACGAAAGTTTACTTTTATTCGTTAGTAATTATATCGAACAACCCTTGTTATAATGATTATACTATGTTATAGTGATTGCCGGTGCTAATAAATGAATAGCAAATCCCTTGCGGATTTGTTTATGCTAACGAAGAATTATGCTAAGTTATGCAAGTCGACCGGTTCTTGTAACTAGGTCGAGTAAGGATATGAGACCATCCGTCTAGAACGGGCGGTCGTGTAAGCAAAATCGTATGCACGAAGTTCAATCCGTTATACGGATAGAACGAAAGATTTTTAAGTTGAAAGCAATTAACCCGATGTTACTGGGTCGTATGCGATATGCTTGAATCTTATTACGAGATTGTATGCTATACCCATTTAAATGGGCAATCGAATGCGTATGAGAAATGAAAGTATATAGACGATTGCAATTAAAATGTTGGTATTGTGGGCAAAATAAGTATCTTTACTAACTTTTTAAAGTTTGATGTTTAATGTAGGTAAATCCTCGACTTAGACGATTGGACGGCTTGGAACGTGCACACTTGATTCATGTCCGCCTCACGCTTCCGTTACAAGTTAATTTGATATGGTTTAAAGTTTTGGTTAAATGTACTTAAACTTATGTAGTAAGTCGATGTCCTTGTTGTAGGGTTGGAACTTAGTAAATGTAGTCTTGTCATGTTGAATATAAACCTTGTCCGTCTTTGATTTTTGTCGAAAAATGTTAAATGTTGGTGTTTGTTTGAGTAAAACAGGTAATAGTGGTTTAGTACGAATGGGTCATGCCGAAATTTCCAAAAATTTTTCCATATATATTAAGCTAGTTAATCTTCTAAGGTTTGGGGCGTATCAAGTTGGTATCAGAGCCTAGGTTTGAGGGATTCGAGCTAGAGTAATAGCACTTGAACTCAAACCAATGGCTCGCTCGAAAGTGTGCTCGTTCCAAGATCGCCAACGAGGTAAAAATTTAAGTTTCAGTAAACGCAAGTATGCATAGTAAGCTTATAATGTAGATAATGAAGATACGTATTTTTTTTTATGTAACGAGGGGAGGTGAAACGGGAAATTCCAGGAACCGTATAGCTGGAATCGGCCCGAAAATGCGCTTAAAAGTGCTTAAACAAAGCTGCAGCGAAATCATCAAACGGAAGGCCGTCGCCGACGGGCATCAGGCCGTCGCCGACGCCCCCCTGTGCCGACGCCTTATGTTCCTGTCTACGGTAAAATGTGGCCGACGCCACTTTCCTGGACCCGTCGTCGATGGGGGGCTAGACCGTCGCCGACGGCTAGCGGGAGTCTGGTCTGCCAAAACTTTTTCAATTATGTAATTTTTCATATTTCGAGTCCCCGAGTTGTTTGTAAGCCTACTTTATAGCTACGTGAGGCCCATGTAAGGCCCAAAAAGGTAGATGTAATCACGGGTAGTGGTTACGAGCGAATGAAATTATAAAAGCCAAAGGTAATATATTGAGTGATGCGGATGAGTGATGAAAACTTTAAAAGTAGGTAAAGATTTAAAAATGTAAGAGTATGAATGAAAGAAATATGAGTTAATGAACTATGATATACGGAAAGCTTATGAATTGTATTAAACGAAAACATGACATTGTGTAGATGGCTGATGCAAGAAACGTTAATGAGGATGATGGCACGACTCGGCAAGAAGCGTTTAACAGTAGGGTCACGGAGGTGGCGGAAGGGGTTATGCAAGCCCATCTTCCGCGATTAGCTCAAGAGGTGGAAAGCCGGGTTTTGGGAGTCGTAGATGCTATGATGACTAGTAAGATCGAGGAATTGAAAGAACTAATTGAGGGGTCTAGGAGTAAAGGCAAGGAACGACGATGCACGTATAAAGACTTCATGGCGTGCAATCCGGCAACGTATGATGGTAAAATTGATCCGATCGCATGCCAAAGATGGATTTCAAACATGGAGGTGGTGTTTATACGAAGCCGGTGTGATAGAGAAGATCAAGTGATGTTTGCTACGGGTTAACTCACCCTCCAGGCGAAAGATTGGTGGGATGCGCATAGCAAGGAAATAGGCTAAGAAAGGCTCCAAACGATGACCTGACAAGAGTTTAAGGATCCCTTTATGAAATATCACTGCCCTCAGTCAGCCATTGATAAGATTCAAGAGGATTTCTTACGCCTCCGACAGAAAAATGAGACGATAAATAAGATATCGAACATTTTCTTGGATAAGATGAAGTTTTGTGGAGAGTTTGTGCAAACTGAAAGGATGAAGATTAATCGCTTTTATGGCGTATTAAAGGCAGAATTTAGGGAGTTCATCACTCCCTCGAAGTGTGAGACTCTTGATGAGCTCATCAATCTAGCGCGGGATAGAGAAATCGAAATCAAGAGGCAAGAAGAGCATGGAGAAAAGAGACCAAATGAAAAAGGTGGAAGTTCGACCCCGACCAAAAAGGGGCAGTATCAAGAGCAAGGAAGAAAGGATAAGTCGAAGAGTGGTATCACGCCGTGCAAGACTTGTGGAAAACTTCATACGGGGGAATGCATGTTAGGCAAGAAGGGGTGTTATAAATGTGGTAAGGAAGGGCATTCGTCTTATCAGTGTTCAAATAACCCGAAGACTTGCTTCCATTGTTTTGAAAAGGGGCATGTTAAATCGGAATGCCCAAAACTTCAGCAAGAGTCAAAGAAAGAAGATAAGAAGCAAGAGGGTTCTAGGGCGAAAGGGGGGATGTTTCAAATCACATCTGAAGAAGCCAAATCTCAACCGAATGTGGTCTCAGGTATCTTTCTAATAAACTCCATACCGGTTCATGTTTTGTTTGATACTGGAGCCACTATGTCGTTTATTTCTAGTGAAATCGTACAACATCCTTCCTTTAAGATTTAACGATAGTCGATGCCTCTAGAAGTAGAAATAGCTGATAGTAAGATCTATATGCTACACGAGATATGTAGGAAATGTGAATTCATAATGGAAGATGAGGAATTCGAAATTGATCTCATACCTATGGTTCTGGGGGAATTTAAAATGATAGTGAGAATGGATTGGTTGGCACGACACCGGGTAGAAATTAATTGTGAAAATAAGATAATGTCTATCCAAGCCCCAAGTGGAAGGCAATTGAGTATTCAAGGGGAAAGAAACGTAGAAACCAAATTGTGTAACCTTGTCCAAGCTTTTAAATACATACTTAATGGAAAAAGAGCATACCTGGCTTATGTGGTAGACGCTCAGCAAACCCTCCCGAAGCTTGAAGACGTTGAGGTCGTGAATGAATTTCCGGATGTGTTCCCGGAAGAATTGCCGGGACTCCCTCTCGAAAGAGAATTAGAATTTCGCATCGAATTAAACCCGAGTGCGAAGCCAGTTGCGAAGGCTCCCTATAGACTTGCTCCCACCGAGATGCGAGAATTGATGACACAGTTACAAGATCTTCTAGATAAGGGCTTCATACGCCCAAGTGTGTCGCCTTGGGGAGCACCTGTCCTATTTGTTAAAAAGAAAGACGGGTCGATGCGCATGTGCATTGACTATAGGGAATTAAATAAGCTGACTATAAAGAACCGCTACCCTTTACCTAGAATTGACGATCTTTTTGATCAATTACAAGGGGCGAGTTGGTTCTCCAAGATAGACCTGCGTTCGGGGTACCATCAACTTAGAGTACGGGAAGAAGATATTCCAAAGACCGCGTTTAGAACCCGTTATGGGCACTATGAATTTCTAGTCATGTCGTTTGGATTGACGAACGCACCGGCTGCGTTTATGGATCTTATGATCCGGGTGTGCCGACCCAGGTTAGACAAATCGGTAATCGTGTTCATAGATGATATCTTAGTCTATTCGCGAAGCAAAGTTGAACATGCAAAGCACTTGCGTGAAGTACTCGAAATTCTCCGCAAGGAGAAACTTTACGCAAAATTTACAAAATGTGCCTTCTGGCTCAGGGAGGTGCAATTTCTGGGTCACGTGATCAATGCGGAAGGTGTTTTAGTGGATCCGTCAAAGATTGATGCCGTAATGAAATGGATCTCCCCGAAGAATCCGACAGAGATAAGAAGTTTTCTAGGCCTCGCGGGATACTACAGACGGTTCATACAGGATTTCTCGAAGATAGCTTTACCCTTAACCAAACTGACGAGAAAGAAAGAGAAGTTTGTATGGGGTGCGGAACAGGAAGAGGCCTTTCGTATATTAAAGAAGAAATTGTCAAGTCCTCCGGTTTTGACCTTGCCTGATGGGACTGACGATCTGGTTGTTTATTCAGACGCTTCACGGCAAGGTTTAGGTTGTGTCTTAATGCAAAGGGGAAAGGTTATTTCATATGCCTCGCGGCAACTAAAACCTCATGAAATAAACTACCCAACGCATGATCTGGAATTGGCAGCGGTAGTGTTCGCCTTAAAGATTTGGAGACACTACTTATATGGTACGAAATGTACAATTTATTCGGATCATAAAAGCCTCAAGTATTTCTTTGAATAGAAAGACCTGAATATGAGGCAACGAAGATGGTTAGAACTGATTAAAGACTATGATTGCGATATCCTTTATCACCCGGGAAAAGCGAATGTGGTGGTGGACGCATTAAGCCGAAAGAGACTCCACCCTCAATTCGTGTGAGATCCATGAAAATGGTAGTTACGCCACGTTTGCTTGAAATGATACGAGATTCCCAAATAAAGTCGCTTGAAGCGGAAGACTTAAAGAGGGAAAGGTTAAAAGGTGTGGCCGATAAGCTAGAAGAAAACTCGACCGGACTCAAGATGAGGTTCAGCCGAATTTGGATACCACGTTTTTGCGAAGTCAAGACTGCGTTACTTGAAGAAGCTCATAAGTCACGATACTCGGTCCACCCCGTGGCTACAAAGATGTATCGAGATTTGAAGGCCAATTATTGGTGGCCGGGCATGAAACGCGATATCGTCAAATATGTCGCAAAATGCTTAACGTATTCCCAAGTGAAAGCGGAACATCAAAAGCCCTACGGAGAATCACAACCTTTGGAGATACCGGTGTGGAAATGGGAGGAACTAACGATGGATTTAGTAACCAAGCTTCCAAGAACGAAAAAGGGGCATGATACAATATGGGTAATCGTAGATCGACTTACGAAAAGTGCTCACTTTCTACCTATTAAAGAAGCTTATTCTTCCGAGAAAATGGCGGAAATTTACATGAACGAGATTGTATCTCGACACGGGGTGCCCGTGTCAATTGTCTCGGATCGGGACACTAGATTTACTTCTCGTTACTGGCAAAGATTTCACGAGAGTGTGGGAACGAAATTACACATAAGTACCGCCTACCACCCTCAAACTGACGGCCAGTCAGAAAGAACCATTCAAACACTTATTGATATGCTGAGGGCGTGTGCCTTAGATTTTGGGGGAAGTTGGGATGACCATTTACCACTAGTGGAATTTTCTTATAACAATAGTTACCACAGTGGTATTCAAATGGCACCTTACGAATTACTATACGGAAGAAAATGTAGAACTCCCGTATGTTGGGGTGAAGTGGGGCAAAGGGAGCTCGCGCCAAGTGATTTAATAGCAGTGACAAATGAAAAGATTGAATTGATTAGAGCTCGTTTGAAAGCAACCCAGGATCGACAAAAAGCTTATGTAGACAAGAGAAGGCACCCTGTTGAATTTCAAGTTGGGGATTTTGTTCTATTGAAGGTGTCGCCATGGAAAGGCATAATCCGCTTTCGTAAACGAGGTAAGTTAGGCCCTCGGTATATCGGGCCGTTTAAAATCTTGGCTCGAGTTGGAAGGGTTGCATATCGATTAGAGTTACCGTCCTCACTAGACGGAATTCATAATACCTTCCATGTGTCGCAGCTGAGAAAATGTCTTGCGGATGATACTGGGTTAGTACCTCTCGATGACGTCGAGTTGGACGAGGGATTGAATTATGTTGAGAAACCAATAGCCATTAAAGATGTGAAGGTGAAGAATCTTCGAAACAAAGCTATTAGACAAGTACTGGTCCAATGGCAACATCGAAGGGGGTCGGAACTTACGTGGGAATCGGAAGATGAAATGCGAAAATACTACCCTTTTCTTTTCGGTATGTCAATATTTAATTTGATATGTGTTTTAGGTTTCGAGGACGAAACCTCCTTAAGGGGGTAGATTTGTAACACCCCAAAAATGTTAATTCACTTAGGATAAAATGTAGAAATAAAAGGGGGTAGTATTTAAATTAAATAAGTATTTGAAATTGAGGGACTAAAGATGCTAATGCCCAAAAGTTGGGTTACTAAAATCAATTTATGTCAAAAACCCACACACAGTACGTGTGTGTGGTTCTGGTCGATCAACAGAGAGGAGCAAGAAGGGAGTAAACCCTAGTTTATCAAAATCCACAAGAACCAAGTGAAATTTTTTGAAAATCGAAAGCATGAACAACGAATTTTAAGCTCCTACATCTGTTCTTCGAAGTGGTAAGTTCAATTTTATGATTTGGCAAATTGTAGGAAAAAGGGTCTTGATGAAATCTGATTTGCATGATATGAAATATATAAAATTGAGTTAAGATTATGATATAGGTCAGAATCATGTTTGATTACTAGCAATTTTGTTGTTAATAGCCAAGACCCAAATTGATAAAAAGCTACTAGGGTTAGAATGATCAAGTATTGTTACATGTGTGTGTGTGTGGTTGAAGAATAACCTTCTCTATGATGTAAAATCACTAGATAAACTGATATAGAGTAAAACTCTATTCATTGTTGTTGAATGATTAGAGTAACTAGGTTAGAAATATATGTTAGTTAGATGGGTAAATGTCCCGAAAATGCGAAACCCGCCATGTGTTTGATGAAATGCTTGAATGAACAACTATGTGTAATTTAGAAAATAATGGCACGAAATCTTGCGTACTAAACGAACGAACGAATGTGTTGATATAGGCGTGAAGGAAGAAGGTTCAAATTCCAAGAAATCGGAAGGATCACAAGACCGAGGTATGTTCCGTTTCATACGAAAGTTTACTTTTATTCGTTAGTAATTATATCGAACAACCCTTGTTATAATGATTATACTATGTTATAGTGATTGCGGTGCTAATAAATGAATAGCAAATCCCTTGCGGATTTGTTTATGCTAACGAAGAATTATGCTAAGTTATGCAAGTCGACCGGTTCTTGTAACTAGGTCGAGTAAGGATATGAGACCATCCGTCTAGAACGGGTGGTCGTGTAAGCAAAATCGTATGCACGAAGTTCAATCCGTTATACGGATAGAACGAAAGATTTTTAAGTTGAAAGCAATTAACCCGATGTTACCGGGTCGTATGCGATATGCTTGAATCTCATTACGAGATTGTATGCTATACCTATTTAAATGGGCAATCGAATGCGTATGAGAAATGAAAGTATATAGACGATTGCAATTAAAATGATGGTATTGTGGGCAAAATAAGTATCTTTACTAACTTTTCAAAGTTTGATGTTTAATGTAGGTAAATCCTCGACTTAGACGATTGGACGGCTTGGAACGTGCACACTTGATTCATGTCCGCCTCACGCTTCCGTTACAAGTTAATTTGATATGGTTTAAAGTTTTGGTTAAATGTACTTAAACTTATGTAGTAAGTCGATGTCCTTGTTGTAGGGTTGGAACTTAGTAAATGTAGTCTTGTCGTGTTGAATATAAACCTTGTCCGTCTTTGATTTTTGTCGAAAAATGTTAAATGTTGGTGTTTGTTTGAGTAAAACAGGTAATAGTGGTTTAGTACAGTCATGCCGAAATTTCCAAAAATTTTTCCATATATATTAAGCTAGTTAATCTTCTAAGGTTTGGGGCGTATCATTATATCCATACCAACATATGGCGAAATATTCATTTTAAAATGAGTCAAACCCATGCTAATAAATAACATATATATCTAGTCAATTTTTGACTTTTCAAAATAATATCTATACAAATCGGAATATTTATTCTTAAGTGAGTCAAAATCATGCTAATAAATAGCATATATCTAGACATTTTTTACTTTGTCATATAATATTTATACAAAACCGAAATATTCACGTAGGTTGTTAGAGTTTTATAATATAACTAATATTTAGTCATTGAACTATACTATAATACATTTTATAGTTTCTAGTAATCAAATACAAACATGGCACAATTATTCAATAATGGTAGAATCAATAAATTTAACTCTTAAAATGATTACATAAAGTTTATTGATTTACATATTCTACTTCTTTGCAATGATCACTTATACAATAAGACATCATCTACTTGTACCTTTTAATCCGCACGTCGATACTGAACAAGACAACTACCGAAATGTTGACAAAAATGTGTAGGCCGTCATGCTATCTTTGGATTTTTTTAAAACATTATAGTTAATAAGATATGACAAGAATACATAAAAGAATTATAAGTTTGTTGTGGAGGGGGAAAATGTAACTAATTATCTATAATTTTGTTAAAACTTGAGGATTTAAATGTAATAAATTTAGGGGCTAAAAATAAATAGTGTTTAAAAGACCAAACTACCCTTATTTTAGAGGTCTTTCTATAAATAAAAGAGGAGAAAAGTTCTTATTTTTTGGGTATCTTAAAATACCTCTCCCTCATGTATTATAATATATATAACTATAGATATATTCTAATTAGTAATTTCTAACATCTATATTGCGTAAAAGATGAAGTTTGAATTCTTAATCAACATTACAGGTAGTCATACAATTGAAGAACCATTTTTTAAGAATAAATTGTCATTTTAGTCCCTAAGTTTTTGTTCAAATTGTCATTTTAGTTTAAATAGTTTTTTTTCTCCTATGGGTCCCTGACTTTTCCTTTTTCTTGCCATTTTGATCACATGGCGTAACTTAGTCTAAAAACCAGGTTATAATCAGAGGTATTTTTGGTACTAAATTATTATGGGGTTTATAACTTATGTTATAAACTACCCTTGGTTATCACTACACAACAGTTATGCCAAAAATACTCCTGGTTATAACCAGATTTTTAGACTGAGTTATGCAATGTGATGAAAATGACAAGAAAATGGAAAAGTCAGAGACCTAGAAAAGGAAAAAAACTATTTGGACTAAAATGACAATTTCGACTAAACCTCAAGGACTAAAATGGCAATTTACTCATTTTTAAGGACCTTTACACATGCTAAACATCCATATTTCAATACAAGGTACAACTTTAAATGCATAAAACACAACTATAAGTTAGTACAGGAAAAGAAGTAACATCTTTCAAGGTAATTGCTAGTCATCATATTTGGATTTCAATAAACCATATTGGCCAGGAGGTCGGTGATTAATGGTTATTAAACAAATCTTTTACATTTATTTATTCCATGAAAGTATCTTATTTATTTTTTCTTATATTCCATTAATCACTTTAATAATTTAATTTCAATTGTCATTTGCCAACAAAGTAAAAATTCAAATATTTACTTTCACCCCTTGCTTTTACCTCATTCAGTCAATTGATTAAGCTTTTCAAATCTCTTCGGTTGCATAATTTACTTTTTTGATGAATTAAGTTTTAAACAAATACTCATGGAACTCTCTCTTTCTCTTCCTATATATATATATATATATATATACACACACACATATACATACACGTATACTCATAGATGACTTGATGTGTATTCTAAAACCGGGGATATTTTTATTTTTTTTTATTTTTATTTATACGTGAATTTTTGTCGAGCGTGTACTTTTTCACATATCTACATTATCGTCACATATATGCTTAATTTTATTGACGAAGTAGGTCAATTGTTAGATCCTAACACATTTTAGATTCTATTTAAACATAAAGTGGATACATGAAATTTGTTAGTCTTATATATCCATAGAGGTATGATCTAGTTTAATATGATTGCTAAGGTATAATTAGATTCAAGAATATTATTTTTATTAGCTTCTATAATTATTTAATTTAAAAGAAGACAATGAAGAGACCAATGGAAATTTGGAAAAGACAATAATGAGCTGTAGTTTCTATTATACAAGATTATTGTAGTACAATGAAACCACTAATCCATGCATATGGTTTGAACTTTGGCATGTGGTTGATCTGGTTGACTGATTTTCAACATTTGATTTGATTCCTTAATTTTGACTCCAAAACACATGTTTAATTACACTAATTAAGTGTAAAAGTTACTTTTTCCTCTATTCCTTGATTATTTTTTATTTTACAAAATAACTATTATTACTAGTATATTATGAGATAAAGAAGAGTAAATATCATTTTCGTCTATGAGGTTTAACTATTTTTGTGACTTTCATTCAAAAGTTTGTTTTTCCACATCTTGATTTAAAAGGTTTCCTGACATTATCCAACTCGTTAACTCCATCCATTTTTTTAATGTTAAGTTAGGGGTATTTTGTCTTCCTAGACATTTTTGTGTGATTAAAAGGTTTGGGTGGATAGAAAGTCATCAGAGGTGGATCCTTATTTCTTATAATGTTTTTTTTTTTTATTTTAATAATAAATGTCTAGAAAGACGGAAATGCCCCTCATTTAATGGAGAAGAATAGATGTAGTTAACAAGTTGGATGAAAATGATAAGATTTCAAACCTTTATGATTCAGATGCAAAACAAACAAACTTTTAGGCAAAGGTTGCAAAAATGGCCAAACCTCGGGAACGAAGATGACATTTTACCCGATAAAGAATTTTGACAAGCAACTTCTAACACACAACTATTTATTTATTATATGAAAATACAGTAAACAAATGAACCAATATACTTTATTAGAGTTAGGTTAGTGTATAAATTGACTTAAGATACTAAACGTGAAAAGTGAAGGAGAGATTTAGTTTTGAAATTTTTTTCCTCACCTTATCAAGCACATATTTTAGTTTCAGAATAAAAAACAAAAAAAAATCATGTATTTACGCTAGTAGAGTAATTATGTAATCACTCTATAGTGATAAATTACTCTTCTAGAGTAAATACACGAATTTATATTTTTTTATTATTATTATTATTTTATATATTTTACAACTAAATATCATGCTTAAGTAGACAGAAAAGAAATTTAAAAAATAAATAAATAAATCTTCCTACACTTCTCATGTTAAGACCCATTTATATTTGATCTTTTACGCTACTTTATTATAAAGATCTATAGATTATGACCGATTAAATTAGTGACAAAACCGATAATTCTTTATTGGGTCTCTTTTTTATGACTGCTATTCCTAAAGAGTCTAAATCATATTTTTTGTTAAAAAATTCCATATCTTTTATATAAAAATATCAAAAATTTCCATCGCCATGAGGCTTGCAAACCCTCTTGATCCCTCTGTGATTCCATTCTGGATCAGATAACATATTTGCTCTTACTTGGTATATATGCCAGCATAACTCGTTCCCTTGACCGTCTCATGTTCTTCACTTCACTCCTCTACGTCTCTATATAGGCTTATGATATATGTAGATTGTAATTTTCTATGCACAAGAAGAATTACAAAAAATATGGTCTTGCATTATTCATGAAGAAAAATCAACGAATCCAAATTTCTGTTTGAATTTATTATGAATTATGAACAAGATGGGGGTGAGACCAAAATAGTAGTCATGGTAATCAATTCGACTAGTAGTGGTACATCTTGAGAAACAAGTGTGTAATAAATAACTTGAGATGGGTGGGGTGGGGTAGGGTAAGGGTGGGTGGGTATCAACATATGGATTACAAGATTCACGTGCACATGCTGCTGTGTCAGCCCAAAAATTTGAAATAGTGAGAATAAATCTGAGTTTTCAAGCCAACACCCCATAAACCAAAACTGTCAAATAAATGTTTTCACATAGAAGAAAAGGATCCGATGCCATAGGTAAGACATTTCATATATACATGGTGATGGTGATGTATGTGGACCTTTGTTTCATTTCATCCACATAGTACCATATCATAATGTACCCACATTGATCATCATTCATCATTGTATCGTATGCATGTGCGTGTATGTGAGTACATATGTTTATTTCTGATTCGAGTCACTCCACTCATTTGTTATTTTCTATTGTCTTAGTATCAACACAATAAGCTTTGAAGAAACATTGTTACATGCATCGGCTGAAGTTAAGGGGGACTCGGGGCTCCCTTAGCTATCTGATCAATTTTCTTTTAGTTATTAACAGAAGTAGTGGTAGATCTAGAAAAACGTTAAGTGATAACGTTTCAAAAATTTCTTTTCTATATAGGTAGGGAAATCGAAAAAACATTATTTTTTTTTTCAAAATTTACTCTACCATCGGAGTGTCTACTCTCAAGCTACATCCACCCCTGAACATCAGAAGTATGTAATATTGTAATTTCCTTAATTCCTTTGTAGTTTGAAATTGAAGATTGTGTCTTATAAAGTAATTAAATGAATATAAAAGGTTTT